>NW_026697931.1:30000-36026 GCF_030435755.1 Ochotona princeps | reverse complement strand
TGTGTGGTGGTATGGCGTACGCGTGGTGGACATGCACACTCGATCGATCTCTACTACTACTCTTTTACTACGAGTGTAGTCAGAAGCCTGCTTGCTTTGTAGTGGACTAGTTCTACTTTCGCAGTCACCCCAGTCTGCTGTTCCCTTCTCTCCATGCTGTCTAGTTGTTCTTTCCTTTTCGCTTCCTCCCCTTCCCCCTCCTTCTTCTTCTTTTCTGCGTTGACTTCGTGTTCTTCTTTCTTCTCCTTCCTCTTCTTCTTTTTCCTCTTCTTGTTGCTGCTTCTTGTGTCTGCGTGTGGAACCGGGGGTAGCTGTGCTTTCTGCAGCTCCTCCTGCCTTACTATCTTTCCTTGTCTGTCGGAGGAGTGTATCTCCATCGTCTAGACGTAGTATACCATCACGTCGCTGTCTTCTTCCTATCTGTTCCTTCTCGCAAAGCAGCTTATACCCTTCTAGAGTACTAGTATTACCACTATTACTCTTATTATGAGAAAGAAAACCATCTACCAGTTCTACTACTACAGCAGGTTGCTGTTGTGATGAGGAGGAGGACGACGCTGATGCTAATGAGGATGATGAAAAAGATGAAGAACAAGAGGAATTACTTCCACTAGTACTGCTACTACTACTGTTACTACTGCTACTACTACTACTACTATTGCTATTACTATTTGCAACACCTCCTAATGGATTCGCTACGAGGCTTGCTGCAGCTAACGCTGCTGCTGCCTGTAACCAACTACTACTACAACTACCACTATTATTACCGTTACTACTGTTCCCTCCTATTCCTCTTGCTGCTGTTGCTGCCGCTACCGTTGCTTCTGTATTGTCTCCTCCTCCTCCTGCTTTTCCTCTTCTCAGTACTACTATTATTACTACCACCCCCACCCGCAGCACCAGCACCAGCACTACTGCCGTGTATTCCTAGAGAAGTTGTACAGTTCGTTTGGTGAGAATGAGAAGAAGCAGATCCAACTGAGCACCCTGAAGAAGACGAAGCAGACGAGAAGGAAGAAGCGCAAGCAGACGGACCCTCGTGCGCCCGGCATGGCCTTCAAGTCTCGATGACCACTGCCAGTTCCACAGCGTCTCTCACTACCCTCCACTACGCAAGAAGCACTCTCACACGTATTATCACTAGGATGGCTTCTCCTACTACCCGTATTATTAGGACTAATAATAGTAATAGTATTCGTTGTTACAGAACCCGTTTTTGTGTTTCTCGAAAATTCGAGACCGCATTTAGAACTGTCCTGTCCCAGGTGCAGTACATGCTGATGCCACTTCTCCTCCTCCTCCTCCTGCTGCTAGCGGTGGTGGTGCTGGTGGTGGTGCTGCTAGTGCTCTGCTTGTGGCTGCTGATGCTCCTATGCCTCTTTCATTTTGTTCATTATAAGTAGCTACTCCTCGTCTTTCTTTTCCTCCTCCTGCTGCTGCTGTCCCCACTACGTCACAGCGCTGACTTGGAGGACAAGCCTGCTCATGCGGGACTCCCTCTGTGAGCTCCAAGAAATGCATTTCCAGCAGCGCTGCCCGTCTTCCCTGCAGAAAAAGCGAGGAAAAAAGAGAGCGAGAGAGGGAGAACGATATATACATATATGCTATATGCATGCAAAAAGATGTATCTTGCATTCAAAGGAGAGAGAAGACACACACACTCACACACAGAGCTGCAACGACTACTGACTAGGACTCCCCTCCACACCCTGTGTAATGTGTAATGCCTGTTGTGCACTTCTTCGGGAAACACAAAAAACTAGTGGAGTTTCACCAGTCTTCAAATAGAGCACAACAGCAGTACCACACGCAATGCAACAAAACAGCATCAGCAGCAGCATCAGCAGCAGTAGCACCAGCAGCTGCTGTTGTATCGAGAGGAGGAAGAGCACCAGCACCCGCCGTAGCAGCAGCACCGACTGCTGCTGAAGCTCCGATCAAAAGAAAGAAAAAGATCAACACATTCTTTTTCTACGTGTAAACGTGATGAGTGATGATGAGAGTGCACGATCACGGAAAGAGGAAGAAGAGTGAAGCATGTAGAGAATTCAGTCATTCTGCATGCAAAACTATGTAGTAATAGTAATAGTAATAGTAGTAGAGTAGTACACAACAGGTCATACTGTAGGAAAAGTATTAAACACATACATACATATACACACACATATTCATACGTCCACATCTGAAATGTAGTAATAAACATACACACATGCACGCGTACACAATGAATTGCTGGAGAATACGTATGTATATACGTATGTACGTATACATATAGACACGTATGTAAACAATGAACTGCAGAAATATACACATACATATATGTGTACACACACGTATGTGCACACACCTTGGTTTCTACGAGAACATGTGTATATATATACAAACACGTATGTACACAGCGAAATTCACAAAGAGAAAAAAAATACATATGTATATACATATGTATACATACAACGTACGAAAGAATATATATATATACACACAAGCACGTATGTACACAATGCAATCTACACAAGACATATATATAAGGATATACAGCATGAAACGTACGAGAGAATATATATACACATATATACACAAGCACATATGTACACAATGTAATGCAGGAGTACACACAAACATACACAAACATACATACGTATATAAACACTTACGTATCTGACAGGATGCGAATATATATATATATATATAGATACGCACATGTACGCGGGGCTGAGGTAGCAGGAGAATAATATTAGACCTCATGTCTCTTATACTACCATAAACATATATTGCATATATATATTAAGTACGTGTACATATACTACTATAAACACATATATAGTATATATATATATATGTACGTGTAGGAGGAGTGAGGTAGTGGAAGTGCGTATCAACACACCTAACGAGAGAGGGACCATTCCGAGAGTTCTCCGAATTGCCTGCACGCAGTCGTCTTCCAAAGACGATGATGACGCGGGAGGCGGTATGAAGAGCCTGCGTTGCTGAATGGACGATTTGCAAGAGCAGATAAATACAAACACACACACACACACGCAAACATACATTCGTATATATATATATATACACATACACTTACAAATACACGCATGCGTACACATATATATATATATATATATATACGTGAAGTGATTTAAACAGCTCAGAGGGTTACTACACCGTTGTAATCGTTGTATTCGAACGAGAGAGAGAGGAACAAACGACGAAGAAAGAATAGAAAATTGTCGTCAGGAGAGAGGGAGAGAGACAGACACACACTGACACACACACACACACACATACAGAGAGAAAATATATCAACAGCATAACGTACAAGTCCTGTTCTATACAAAAACATACTAAATACAACTTTAAATGCCAAACGATATACACACTCACACTCACACTCTCACACACACACACATACATATACGCCCACACACACACACACAGAGATACACATATTCCCCTATATATACATACAGATACACACACATACATCCACACACTCTCTCTCTCTCTATATGTATATATTAGATATATGTATATATATATCTATACATCTATGGTCAAAAACGTATATATATATAAATGTATATATATATATTTATAATATGCCCATATATATTGAATATGCCCCGACACATATATATATATAGATAGATAGATACACCCCCTACATACATTCACACACTCACGTATACACATATATATATGTTAGATATATGGATATATACATCTATGCTCAAGCACGTATATATATATATATATATGTATATAATGTTCATATATATTGAATATGCCCCGGCAGATATATACACGTATATTTACATGGTGTGGGTGTGGGAGAGAGATTGTGCAGCACAGATGACTGCGAAGGGCGCCGGTAAGCAGCGGACGTCAAAACAAGAAAAATGATGATGACGCTGTTATTTTAGAGAGTGAGTCGTCTTAGAAAAAAGACGCAAACGGAAAATAATACTGAAGAAAATAGAAGAACACGTACCTTTAGCTCTTGAATGATAGCAGCGTATACGTAGAGACTACTCCAGCGTAGTGGAGGAGCATGATTGCTACCTAGGCAGCCCGCATGTGCTGCAACAATATCTCGTACATGAGCTGTTGCAGTAGAAGTAGTGGCAGGGAAGCGTGTGGAAAACGAAGAAGTAGTAGTAGTAGCAGTACAACAAGCGCAGCAGCAGCAGCAAGCACAAAAAGGAGGAGGAGTAGTGATAGTAGTAGTATTAGTACAAGAAGCACAACGACAATCGTAGGATGAAGACGAAGAAGAGGGAGCTGACTTATATGGAGAAGACGACGAAGAAAATTTCATATTTGCTGCTGGTGGTGTTCTATCTCTCTGTATTTTCTCTATGTGAGAGTGGCGAGCATCAACACTATCCTTCAACACTAAAGCACTTCTACTACTAGTACCACTACCACTACTAGTCTTTGTAGTAGAAGTTGTTGTATCACTCGTGGTGCTGCTGCTTCTTCTGCGGCTGCTGTTTGTATTACTGCTACTACTATTACCAGTGCTACTACTACTGCTGCTGCTGTTGTCGCGAGGGATGCTGTGAAGTTTTCTTTCGCCTTTTCCAAATTCCTTGGAATCCGGTAATTCACGGTGTTGCTTTCGCTCATTCGTTTCTTCTCTCTCTTGCATAGGAGTCGCTGCTACTGCGGCAGTAGTAGTAGATATGTGAGGCGAATGTTGTTTATAGTTCATACATGCTTTCAGAGCCCCTTCACTACTAGTATTACTCCTTCCTCTGTCTTCATTTTGTTCGTGTTTTTGTTCACTTCTTCTTCTCCTCTGTTGCCCTTCTCTTTTGATCTTTTCCTCCAGTGGCTTTCTTTCCTTCTCAGCAGCATTCTCATGGATTTCACATGAGTGCGTTTTTCGCCCATTGCAGCTTCTACAATCAGAATCTTCCACTCCTTGTGTCGTTGGCATCTCCATGTTATCACCAGTGCCATCCTTTACACAATAACTCTGCTGCTGCTGCTGTTGCTGCTGCTGCTTCTGTGTATCTCTAGTGCACATGTTGTATCTCTCGTTCGCTGCCATCGCTGCGTGTCTTGCATGTAGAACTTCACGTTCTCTTCCTTCATCCGATGAAACAATAAGCGAGTCCTCTCTTTCCTCTTCTTCTTCGCTACTACTATAATATCTTTCTCTCCTTTTCAACTGTGTAATATGTTGCGGTTGTTGTTGTTCTTGTTTCTTTCTTCTCTCTAGTTTCCTGCTGTTTATTCCCCCTTGACGATGCTGCACCTTCGAAGTTCGGGCGAAAACCAGACGCATCATGAGTACGACTACTTCTACAACAACAACTACTACTACCACCATAACAGCAGCAGCACGTAGACGGTGAGTATATTCTTTCGAATTGTTGAAGATCCTGAAAAGGAAAAAAGTATTTTTCCGCATACATCCTAATCTAATATTTATTGTAAAAAGCTCTCACAACAAGCACAAAAAGAAGAAGAAAAAATCATCTTCACACACGTACACACACACATAATATGGCCGTCGTTGTGTTGCTGTCATAATAACACTTGCGGCAGCAGCAGCAGCAGCCCTAATACAAATACATCTGTAGATGAATCAACGACCGAAATGCTGCAGCAACAGCAGCAACACAAAAAAAAGCATCCTACTCTTCACCCACTGGTGAAGAAAACACCACCAACACCTCAAAAGCAGCAGCAGCAGCAGTAGCACAGAAGCCACATAGCAGCAGCAGCAGCAGCACAGAAGCAACACAGCAGCAGCAGCAAGGACGGAAGGAGGAGAGAATGAGCAGTAGTAGCAACAAGAGAGATGCAGCAACAGCAACAGCAGCTGCACCAATACGAGAAGTACCCTCTCTCCCGTAAAGGAACAGCGGCAAGAGCAGCAGCGGCAAGAGCAGCAGCAGTAGCAGCACAGACGCAAAAACAGCAACAGCAACGACGGCAGAAAAGTAGAAGCAGCGCCGATCCCAGGAAGAGAGACAGAACGAGGAAGGTACCCATTCATAAGCAGCAGCAGGAGCAGC
>NW_026697931.1:0-27500 GCF_030435755.1 Ochotona princeps | reverse complement strand
TCTTCTCTCCTTGCCATATGTACACATACATACGTGTATATATATATATATATATAACATCTCCCTTTATTACCATACATATATACACATATATATATGTATATATATTAGTAACATCATCCCCCTTATGCGTACACGTGTATATATATATATATATAGCAACATCTCCTCTTACCATACATAAATATATATATATTTATATAATCATCTCCCCTTACCGTTTACATATATATATATTTATATCAACGTCTGCGCTTACCTCATCGAGATCGGCAACCTCGAATACAAGAAGATAGGGAACTCTTTTTTTACTGCTGAGCGCGCGACACTCCTTTACATCGATATTGATGATTTGTTGAGTGAACCGTCCTAATGGTAGTAGGAGTGGTGTTGGTGGTGGTGGCATTACATTGTCTTCTTCTACTTCTTCGTCGTCATCTTCACCTTCTTCTTCTTCTTCTTCCCCTTCTTCCTGCTCGTCACAATGAAGAGCCCTACAGCAGCCGCTACATTTGTGCCGCTGCTGCTGCTGCTGGTGTTCATCGTGATGCCTTTTGGGCATGCATCGCCAGTGCGGCGGTGCTGCTGAATATGCGGCAGGCGCATGCATGACTATATTACGTCTATTATTACTGCAACTACTTTTTCTACTACTACAACTATTACTACTATTACCTCCACCACGACCACCCCCACTAGTAGTAAGAGCACTACTACTGGTAGTAGCACTACTGCTATTACCACTGCTACTATCATTAGGACCGCTCAGACCTCGTGTGGTTTTTCTCCTCCTTCCTTCTTCTTCTTCTTTTCCTCCTCCTCTTGCTCCTGTTGCTGGCAGTTCTGTTGCGGCGAGTATTTTCGAAGAAGTTATAGGAATAGCACAACAAGTACTAGTAGTAGTAGTACCACTACTACTACCACGACGACGACCACCACCACCACCACCATCACCACCTTTGACTACTCTTTTCTCTACATTTGACGTGGCGTGATGCCCGTGAGATTCCACGCTACTACTACTACTATTACTACAAGGGATATTAGTACGAGGAGTATTATTAGCAGGAGCTGTACTATTAGTAGTAGTCGTTGTCATATTAGTACTACTGGAAGCAGCATTACTACTACTAGTAGTGGTCATAGCAGGAGCAGAAGAAGACGTATTAGCACTAGACACAGGAGCAGAAGTAGTAGTAGTTGCAATAGTTTTTGGAGCTCTCTTTATTTCTCCATCTTTTTTCGCAGGAGGTATCTGTGCTCCGTTTCTATCTGGTGATAGTGCCGCTCCTGCTGCTCTTTCTGCTTCTGCTACTACTACTACTGAGTCTCTAGGAGTGCTATACATATATCCATCATCAGTACCACTACTACTACTATTTCTATTACTACCATTACTATTACTCCCACTAGCAGTGCTCCTATTGATATTACTGCTGCTACTATTGATACCAGTGTTACCGGTGGTTATGCGTGTCGAGCAATTACGACCACTAGGCATACTGGTTCCTTCATTGTCTGATATGTTTCTTTTAATATGTTCAGCATGTCCACGCGCAGTTGTCTTCTCTTTTTCATCAGCAAATCTATTAGTACTATATTCTCCACTACTAATACTACTATCACTACCGCCACGACTACCCCTGCTATTATGACGCATGCCATTCCTACCATGCGGAGGACTACTAATATTACTATTATTCATATGCCCTGCAGTATTCATACTACTGTGTGGCTGGTAATCATGATAGTAATCACTACTACTACTATTACCAGTACTATTACTACTGCTAGTAATATGACTATTACGTATATGCATAGTACTAGTAGTACTAGTGGGAGGAGTGCAACGTGGAAAGCTATTACTACCACTGTTGGCCGTAGGACGATTACTATTAGTTCTACTACCGCTGCTTTCACCATGATCATGACGACGAGGACTGCATGAAGTATATCTAGAAGGAGCACGAGTTGGAAGAACACCACCCCCACCACCACTACCACCACCACAACAGCAACTGCAAATATGGCTACGTGTGGTACTGGCACTACTACTACTACTACCAAGAGTACGCACTCGCTGCTGCTGCGGTTGGTAATGATGGTGGTGGTGATCGTGTTGCTGCCGCTGCGGGTAGTGGTGGTGGTGATAGTGTTGTAGTTGTTGCTGCTGCCGTTGCAGAAGGTAGCGATGGGGGTGAAATTGCTGCTGCTGCAGATGTGTGTGGTGGTGAAAAGGTTGCTGCTTGTGCTTGTGTGAAATCAACTGCTGCATAGTGCTGCTGCTGCTTCCTCCTCCTCCTGCTGCTGCTCCTGGTGACGAGGAGGAAGAAGAAAAAACTTCATGGAAAGGAAATACTACTCCTGTCATAGTAGCGGTGCCCTCTACTGCCGCCACATAGAGACGTCTACACAAAATCCAGCTATTCAAACTTTCTAGAAAGTGATTCAGTAGGAGAGGCCTGCAGACAGACACACACACACACACTCATACATACACACTCAAACACGTATATATACAGGTAAACCCATTCGAGAGACTGTTTGTCCATATACGAAAGATGACAAGTATACGTTATATCTTTTAGTACGTATATATATATATATATTGTACGTTTGCATGCTTGAGTACGTGCTGCATAAGCTGAAAGTATACTATATCGTGATATATGGCTATATATATGTATATATATGTAGACAATGCGATGCATCGTACTATTACTATCTTTGTGAATGACCTGTATTCAATTTTCCCTCTTCCTCTGCGTGTGTGTGTCTGTGTCTGTGTCTGGCCGTAGCTGTTGTTTGATTGTTTCTTTCTTTCGAATCGACAGCGGCTTCAAGATCGATTTCGACTCGAGTACATCACTCACGCAAAGACACAACATACATTCGACACCACATGCACATGCTACATATATATATATATAGAGAGAGAGAGAGACAGACAGACAGAGGGAGACAGAGACAGATGTATTTATGTATATGTATATGTATATACATACACACATACACATATGTAGAGATACTATATATAAAGAAATATAATATAATAGAGTATTACAATTCGTGAGTATGTATATATATATATATGTACGTATAAATAGCGCAACACACACGAGGGACTCTCCAATATGCGTGGCGGCCTTTCGATAATGCTGATCTCGATGTATGTACATATATATATATATATATCAATATCACTCCTACACCCGCGGAGCATTTTTATACATTAGATTATATACATATATAAATATTTGTGTTTATATGAATATACATGTCTATATAAACACACAGACATACACACGTATATATATCCATATGTGTGTGTCTGAACCCCTGTAGACACTATATCTATATATACACATACATATATATATACACGCACAGATTTGTATATATATACAAATGGACGGAGAGAAAACATGTGTGTCTGCTCACATACATTATTCTTACGTATACATACGCAGATATGTATCTGTCTATCTGTCTTTATCTATATAAGTATACGTATCTTGCTCGCACATATATATATATATACATACATTCACATACATAACTCTATCTCTCTCTCTTTCTATATATACACACACATGTATGCACGCACGTATATATGTATATGTTTTTTCATACAAACAGTTACACATGCATACATATATATATATACAAAATATATGTGTATGTATAGGGTTATAGGAAATTGCGGGGTTGACGACGATGTACACTAGATGTTGATGGTGTGCCTTCTTGTGTTACTATTTCTAGAACTATTTATATTATACATCGGTGGAGAAGCAGCACATGCACAGGGCACGCAGGTAACTTGCTGCCGTTGGTTTCTTCATACATGTACACCCTGGACAGACACTACAAGAGTACTACTACTGCTACTTCGAAAACAAAGTAATTCGTTCCCTTCCCCACACACATACACACACACACACACACTGCAGTCAGTAATACTGATAATACTGACAGAAAGATGATGACTTCTCCTCCTCCTCCTATTCCTCCAGGCATTCTACCCCATTATAGTGCCACTGCTGTCATCGCTGTTGCAGTTGCTGTTGCTGCTGTCGTAGCTGTGTACTTGAATAGACGTCTGCTGCGACTACCGGTGCTACTGGTACTGCTGACGTGCTGCTCTCTTGTTCCTGCAACACGCACGTCTGTGTGCGTGTGTGTGTGCTGTTCCTGCTCCTATTGCTATTGCCCTTATTGCTGCTGCTACAATCGCTGCTACTGCTGCTGCTGCTACTGCTGCTGGTAAAAGAGTAGTATTTGTCAGTGGGTCGTCTGGACGGACGCTCATGTTTGTGTTGCTGCTGTTATGCACGAAAGGGGCGCATTAGTTGATTTTCTTTCTGTCTGCTTACCTGAGAGTTCTGTTGGGTTCAAGTGCAAGAACGTTAGATACGTCGATCAGAAGGGAAACAAAATGATTCAGAGTATTGAAATAGTCACAGCGCCTTTGCTTCATTAGAAACTGCTGTAGCTCCTCTTCCATACTAGCAGCAACATCGGAAGCACATTCGTCTTCTTCCTCCTGTAGATCGTCTCTGTCTGTACAATTATCGTCGTCTTCTTCTGCTGGGTGGGGTGTTTGATTTTTCTGTCGTCTCAGAACTCTTTCTCCTCGAGTTTTTCCTGGTTCATCAGCTTCCTCTTGCGCTCCGTGTCCTTGCTGTTCTTCTTCTTCTTCTCTTTTACCAGTCGTATTCTCCATTCCTATAGAATCTCCTCCTCCTCCATTATTTGATGCTAGATGTGGTTCTCTTCCTGTCCCCGGTATTGTCCCTCGTGTCATCATTGTAGTAGTAGTAGTAGTACGAGGAGTACCAGTAATAAGATGACTACTATTATATTTATTATTATCTGCCGAAAAAAAAACTATCAGGTGCGTCTACATTATCCTCTAAACTCTTGGGTTCTTCTCTTCTAGTATTATTACAAGAAACACGCCTACCATCCTTCTCAGTATCCTCCTGAAGAAGCATCTCTCGCCTCCTGTGGCGTTCTCGTTGCTGCTTTTGCTGCTGTTGAGGAGATGTCTGTGGGGCGCTTTTCCGACTATCATTGTGGTGATGACGAGAAGAAACTGGACGTAGAAGAGATGCTGAAAACGGAGAAAGCTGTAAAGTTGATAAAGAAAGAGGATTACCTAACTTGCCGTAGACTGACGGTAATCTTACTCGAGCACCAGCTACTGACGTTGTTCCAGTCAGATGGCGCAGCGCTGCTGGCAGCTGTGGAGATGCGTACAAACTTCCTGAGGCTGATCTATGAAGACGACTGTTATGATAATATACTCCACTTTCTCTCCCTCCACCTCCACCTCCTCCTCCTGCTGCTGCTCCTCCTGCTCCCCCCTCGTATGGCTGCTGCTGCTGTTGCTGCTGTTGCTGCTGTTGCTGTTGTTGCTGTTGTTGCTGCTGCTGTTGTTGTCGCTGCTGCTGCTGTGAGGGGTGGTAAGGCTGCCACTGTCGCTTCACTACCATAACTACTGTGAGGCTTAACAACGCTTGCAGCCGTTCGTGTTTGTGTGGTGATGGTGCTGTTGTCAGAACTATTATCACCAGCACTAGTAATAGTAATAGTACTAGTATTATATGGTTGCGGGAATACATTTCTACGGTCTTCTTCTCCCCCTCCTTCTTTACGAGTACGTATTGTATGTGGCTGTAATGTACTAGTAGTAGTCGTACTACTACTAGTACTAGTATTATGTGGAGAGATATATGACGGATGAGGCATCGTTTTCTCTCTAGAACTATGTGGATTTGGATTACTAGTAGTAGTAGTACTCGTATTATTACTCTTCCGAGTCCTAGAAGTAGGAGGAGGAAGAGAAGAAGACACTACTTGTTGGTGTTCTCGCTGCTCCTCTTCGTCTTTTTCTCCTCCTCCTCCTCCTCCTGGTGGTGGTGCTGGTACGTCTCTGCATAGTATGTATCTCTGCTGTTCTCTCGTGTCTTCGTTTCTCTCGCGTACAGTATCACTACTACTACTATTATTACTAGTACAAGTAGTAATACTGCTAGCACCACTACCACTACCACTACCACTACTAGTAGTAGTGATTGTAGTTGCACTTGTATTATTAGGTAGAACAATATCGTTATTATCGTGCACCGGAAACAACGTGGATTTCTCTTCTTTTCCTCCTCTTCCTTCACTCTTCGTTCCTCGTTCATATTTTCCACGATGATGTTCTTCTGTGATTCTGTCCACCATTACATTCCTCCCTTCACTCTCTCCTCTTACTTCCACTCCCCTCCTCCCGTGCGATGAAATCATTTCCTCTCTTCCCTCGGTAATTTCGTTTTCTTTCTTCACATGATGCCGTCGCTGTGCTGCCTTCTCACCCTCCTCCTGCTGCTGCTGCTGTTTTTCCTCAGCGTTATTATTACCATGGGGGTCGTAATACTCGTTTTCATATAGAAGATAGCTTCTTCCTTCTGTGTTTTGCACGGTCATCTTCAGTACTATTATCACGGTTTTGACTTTTACTACTACTCCTACTACCACTACTACTACTACTAGTGCTGCTACCGCTACTACTAGTAGTACTATTTTCATACGTTTCATTTTCTCTCATATACATTTTCTTTGCCTCCTCTTCTTCTAGCTGTTGCTGCTGTTGCAGCAACCATCGTTCATGTTCTTCGTGTCTTTTCACCAAATCCACTAATCGCCCTATTACGAGAAAACACAAACACACACACTCACATATACACACATTCATATACATGCAATTATGCCTGAAAATTTATATACTCAGAGAAAGAGAGAATTATATATATAACTATACAACTATGTAAAAACTGATAAAGCCATTAGATATATACACATATATATATATATATATACATATGTATACGGTGGTCTATGTACGTATTCATATGGTTATATTGACATATACTTGTTCATACACAAGCTGAACGAAATCAGTATACGAATGTGCACGATCTACATTCACAAGGGAAAGACCTGCTTAGTGTCATAATTCTTTTTCAAAGCCTTCAGAAATAAATATATATATACATAGAGACCGACAGAGAGAGAGAGAAAAAAAAAAGGGAAAGAAAGAGAAAGAGTGTAGGAGAGAGAGATAAGAGAAAGCGACCAGAAAGTATCTGCATACAATGTATACATATACATATGTACGTATATGTGTGCGTGTGTACGTATCTATGTATCCATGTAAGTATGTACGTGTCTACGTATCTATGTATGTATATATCTATCTATATATGTACGTATGTATCTATGTATCTGTATGTGTATGCATGTGTGCATGTGTGTGTGTGTGTGAACATGTATGTGTAAGTGTGTATGTGTTTATGTGTTATATGCGGTAGTGTATGTATACGTGTGCGTGTGTGTACGTGTCCGTACATAAATGTGTTAATATGTGCATTTGCATGTACGTATACATATTTGTACGCGAAAGGTCTTCAACGTATGTGTGTAGCTATATGTGTATGCATATACGTAGAGACATAAGTAATTGTCTAAGAAGATGTATATACGCACACACGCGTGTGTGCATATATATATATATATATGTCTGTCTATATACACATATGCATTATATATACGTATGTGCGCTTGCAAGTGTGTACAGATGTATTATATATGTGTACGAGCGGGGGTCCATGGGTCAATTCGTACGTGCACTTCAGTATGTCTTATGTGGATATCTGTACATCTTCCTACATATATACCTACACATATATATGTATGCGTATTCGCCGGTACACATTATACATAAACGTATATATACGTATACATAATATATACATATATATATGTATATATTATGTATACGTGTACGTAAATATGTCCGTATTTTCACATGTATTGGGGTATACTGTTGTGGAGTAGTTTCGTTTCTTTTCTGAAGATTCAACACGACTGGCACGCTGACATATTTATATGTAGATCCACATATATATATATATACCCCTACATATACCTATATATGAATATATTATGCACTCCTCATGATACCTTAATTCTCTGACGAATTAATTAAGGGTCTAATACCATGAAGAAAAACTATTCACGCATATTTGTCCATATATTATATATGCATATGTGTATATGTACGTATCTACGTACATGCCTATACACATATATCCTGTATATACACACATACCGTATATATACACATACTCTGTATACATATATATATATATATATATATATATGCGCCTGCATGCATATACACTGTATATACACACATACTCCATATACACACAAACTGTACATACATACTGTATATACCCACGTACTGTATATATACACATACTGTATATACACACATACTGTATATACCCACCTAATGTATATACACATATACTCTCTATATATACACACGTACTGTATAAACACATATACATATATATATACATATATATATGGGTGTATGCGTGTGCCTCTCTAAGTCTTTCATTTTGGTCTTTCATTATCTCGCTGTCAGTTTCTCTGGGGCTACTGTTCCTCTGCATCAGCAAAGTACATATATATGTTTGAGAATATTCTTACTTCTTCTGAATAGATCGGATGCGAACGGCACATTGGTGGTAGTAATAGTAGTAGTACTGAGGGCTCGTGGTTTCTGTTTTCTATGATATCGTCCTCCTCCAGCTCCGTCTTTACAGCTGCGTATGCAGTATTTTTCTCTTGACAGATTCTTTCCTTCTCTCTGTTGCTGCCGTTTTTCCTTCTCTTCTTCTTCTTCAGCAGCTGCATGTGTGCCATGCCTGTGATTCAGAATAGTCGTAGCAGTATGTGGATGGTAAGTTTCATTCGATTTCTGTTTTTGTTCTTCGTGCTGTGATTGCAGCTGCAGTCGTTTTGCATCCATATTATGATCTTGAAATGAAGGCCTCGAGTCAAGGCTTTCAATACTTCTATGAAAAGCAGTAGTAGCACTAGCAGAAGTACTGGTACTAGTACTACTAGTAGTCTGCGCCCTTGCATGCACGTAGTGAGCCGCATGCGACAGCGCCATCATATTATAGTCAGACGAACCGCATGAAAAGATATTTCCTCTCCAACGTGGAGAATTACAAATTTTAAGAGAAGACTCCTCTTCTTTTCTTTTCGTACTGCTGTTGTAGACATGCACAACGGCCTTCTGCTTATTATTCTACTACTACAACTGCCAATACTGGTACTACCTCCACAACCACTACTCATGTCGCGAGTACTATCTTTGTAGTGAGAGGCGGCTGCTGCTGCGGCTGAAGAAGATGATGAAGAAAAATTGTTAAATCCCTTCCCAGTCTTTGTACTAATAAAACTATTACTATTATTACCACAACTACTATTACTATTACTACTACTGCCATTGCCGGCACCGAGAGGTTTGCAATTGACAACGGCCATCTCAATTTCCTGAGTCATCTTCTGCGCAGGCTCCTCCAAACCTACACACACATACACACATTCATATGTCTGGAGAAAAATTCAGCATATACATATATATATCAATATAAATATTCCTTTCCTATGTTCAAACATATATATATACAGGTATATATACAGGTTGATATATACATATATATATACACATATAAATATTAAATGCATTCCTTTCTTAATCATCAACATACATATATATATATATATGTATATATATACATATTAGGCCCTATATACATATACACTAATATATATATATATATGAAGTAGAGATGGAAGAAAAGTATAGGTGGGGAGAGAGAGCGTAAAAGAAGGTTGCAGAGCAACAACACAGAGAGACAGAAAAAGAGAGAAAGAAAGAGAAATACAAAAGAGGAAACAGATACCTACTAACGAAAATACGCAAAGATGGGGAGCAGTACACACTAGACTCTGTGCCTATAAACGACATACATATATTTATATATATGTAGAGAGAGAGAGAAAGAGAGAACATGCATGTGTGTGAGATATATATATATATACTATCCATGTGATTGCTATATTTATATATATACATTTATATATATATATATAGAAAGAGAGAGCGAGAGAGAGAGAGAGCATGCATGTCTGAGATATATATATTTATATATACATAAAATAACCATGTGATTGATATATTTATATATATATAATGTCCACGTCATTGATATATTTATATTTTTATATATATACATATATGTACTTGTATATGAGATATATATGGGAGGAAAGAT
The DNA here is from genome assembly GCF_030435755.1 of Ochotona princeps. Classification (NCBI taxonomy): domain Eukaryota; kingdom Metazoa; phylum Chordata; class Mammalia; order Lagomorpha; family Ochotonidae; genus Ochotona; species Ochotona princeps. Next base: position 17,310 of record NW_026697931.1, on the reverse strand, counting down.
TCAAAGAGGAAAAGGGCACAACAAGATGACGAGAGAGAGACAAAGACAGAGAGACAGGCAGGGATAGAAAAAGTCAAATACGAGATGAAGAAGCAATACATACACGACCACAATTATATATATATATATGTATATATATGTATTTTTAGGTAGTAGCACGGAAGCTGGAAAAGCCGCAACAGCAGCAGCGACAGGTTCTTCCGTTAGCACAAGTGGCAGCATGAATACTAGCAATCGCGCAATACGTAGTTGTATTACTATTAGTAGAACAGATAATACTAGTTGTAATAGTAGTAGTAGTAGTAGTAGTAGCCGTAATAGTACTCAAAGTAGTAGTAGTAGTGCACTGGTAACAACAGCTATATTGGTAGTAGTAGTAGTAGCAGTAGTAGTAGTTAGAATAGTAGTAGCCGTAGTGTGCTGGTAGTAATAGTAGTAGTAGTAGCCGTAACAGTAATAGTAGTAGTAGTGTAGTGGTAGTATTAGTAATAGTAGTAGTAGTAGCAGTAGTAGTAGCAGCGGTAGTAGTAGTAGTAGCAGCGGCAGTAGTAGTAGCAGTAGGAGTAGCAGGTAGTAGTAGTAGCAGCAGCAGTAGTAATAGTAGTAGCAGTAGGAGTAGCAGTAGTATTAGTAGTAGCAGTAGCACCAGTTCTTTAGCCACGTTTTTTTCTTGACAGACCGCCTTCAGCACTACTACTAGGCCGCTGTATGTAAATGTATGTATGTATATGTATATGTATGTATATATATGTGTGTGTATGTATGTATGCATGTGTATGTACGTATATGTGCATGTATGTACGTGCACCGGATATTATCCAGCACGTAGACACATGAAGAAGAAGAAGAAGAAGAAACACCTTCAGTATGTGCTGTAGAACATCTCTGTATGAACACTACACGTTTCGTTGCATGCAGATTCGAATTTTTTCTCCTACCTCTTGCCAAGACATTCTACCGGTAATTTGAAAAAGACACAACCACATTACATAGAGAGCAACATGTGTGAATACTTCCATTCAGCCCTTCTCTTTCATTTTTGCCTTAGCCCGTCTTTTTCACTAATATGATAAATTTGAAGTAATAAACATGAAGAATCAGCGTCCGCAAAACAACATTCACTAGTATACACTACCGTGTACATAGTTTTTCATATACACACTTCTTTAAACTCTCTATATGCAAGTATCGTACACGTTGTATATGTATACATCTGTGTATGTGTCTATATACTCATGTATATACATCGATACATATACAGAACACATGCAGCTAATTACACACACATATCTAGACAGAAATAAAAAGAGGGACAGACTGAGGAGAGAGAGACAAATAGGGATAGACATATGTATAAATATATGCACGCATGTATATGTATATGTGTATGTATATGCGTACATATGTGTGTGGATTTGTATGTAACTGACGTGCATTGCAGAATGACAAGAAACATATTTTAGTCCACATTTTGAGCCTACTTCTTTGGTATGCTCAACATCTTTGTAGTTGACAATAGAAGCAGATATATACGAATATGACGAAGAGATCTGCTACGCATAGAGAAAAGAGCTTTTTTCTTCCGCTTCCCTGACTACGAGCGAAACAGAGAGAAGAGACACGGCGTATAGCAAGAATATGCTCGTTGAAAATCAAAAAGCACAAGAAACGTTTCTGTAAGCTGTTTGACGGAGAAAAACGAAAATGGGAGACATCTCTTTGTTTTCTCTATAATAAGTATCAAAAGAGCAAACACATACAACACGTATATATATATGTATATATGGTGTGCTGCGATATTATATTTTTGGACAAGACAGACAGAGCATTTGTTTGTCTTTTTGTCAGAGAACGCAGACGAGTGGAACCAACACTCACTTGTCTCTCTAACTCTCTCTCTCTCTATATATATATATATATATAACTTCCTCTCTCTATATATATATATAACTTCCTCTCTATATATATATAACTTCCTCTCTCTCCACATATATTTTTCTTGTGATATATATAAAGCAAGAACGAGAGTTCATGGGTCGCGCGCCGCCAATGTTTTTCTTCTGATGTTCTTTCCCTTACCGGCAACTTTATCCTCTACCATCGATTGATAGAGCCAACTTGCCATGAGAGCGAGATGCATGCTCCTGCTGGCTTTATCAAGGAGAAAACGATGTAGTGACGATGTTTTGAACCGTACCAATGACAGCTGAACGAGCTGGGGTAAGTAGAAGATGATTTCTTCGTCTGTGCGCTTCACGTAGAGAAAATTCACAAGGTATTCGTGCACTCCTGCTTCTTGTCGGTGGAAGAGATAATACATGTGGAAGTACGCGTCGAAGTATTCCGAATGGAACAAACGTAGTAAGCTACCTTCTTCCCCTCGTACTCTACTACTACTGCTACTAGTAGTAATACTACTACTACTATTATTCGTACTCGTACTGTTTGCTCTGGTCGAAGGCGTAAAACTTTTGTTAGTACCACTACTATTACCAATACTACTACTACCACTACTACCACTGGCTTTTATTATTGAAGACGCAACAATTGGGCGGTGGTGATAGTATACTGCTGCTGGATGACGTCCTACTGCATTACTACTACTACTACCACCAGCACTACGATTACTGTTATTACTAACACTAATACCAGTTGTTCCATTACTACTACTAGTGTGAGTATCATTGTGCATTATTTTACTAGCACCCAGACGTTGTTGCATAGTTGCATCATCTCTTCTCTTTTGCTGAAGTCTCTGTTGCTCTGCTGCTGGCTGTCTTGATACGTTCTCAAGTACACTACTAGTGCTACTGCTACTACTCCCGCTGCTGTTCCTGCTGCTGCTACTCCCGCTGCTGCTCATGCTGCTGCTGCTGCTCATGCTGCTGCTGCTGCTCATGCTGCTGCTGCTGCTCGTACAGCTGTTACTGTTAGTGTCAGACGGAGGAGTATTTCTCTTGATGCTCTTTCTGTTGCTTGTGCCATCAAAAAAAGTTTCCTTCTGCATGTGTGTCGATGAGGACGACGACGGCACCACTGCTATACCTGCTGCCGCTGCTGCTGCTGTTGCTGGTGGTGGTTCTGTTGGGGTCATTTTTGTTGCTGCTGAAGATGACGACAGTATGGGTGTCGATTGGTTGCGATTTGTTACTTTTTCTCCACATAAACGTGAAGACCTGTCGGTTATGGGATTATTATTACTACTATTAGGACGAGTGCTACTACTGTGACTACTACTACAACTATTATATGAAGAAGAGGAAAGTAAGAAGAGGACGAAGAGGAGGAAGATGGGGAAGAGCTACTATATAACGCAGGAGTCATACTTTCACTACTTTTACTAAGAGGATGTACACGTACAGGAGTTGCCTTTGCTGCTCTTATATTAGAATTCTTTAGTAGGGATAAGGTACAAGAAGAAGAAGGCGATAAATAAGGCAGTGAATAATGAGAGCTTCTTGCGGACATCATCCCTCCAGTTGTTGCTGCTCTCGTTGGTGCCGCCCGCGCTGCTGTTGTTGCTGTTGCTCCTGCTCTTGCTGGTGCACTGGTGTCTCCTACCACCCCTCCTCCACCACCACTATTAATATTACCAGCATCAGCACCAACACCTTTTTCCTCTTCTTCTTTTCCCTTCGTCACACTTGCATTTCCACTTCCTGGTGTCCACGAGCCAACAACAGCAGCAGCAGCAGCCGAGGACGTCAGGGAAGCAGACGCTGTAGTAGCAGCAGCAGCTGCTGAGGCCATTATGGCGGCTGGCAGCGTGAGCGATAATGACGATAAGGCTGAAGACAGAGCAGCAACACCTCCAAATAATGATCCCTCACTCATATTTCGTAGTTTTTGCTTTTCTTGTTGCTTCTTCTGCTGTTGCTCTCGCTCTTGTTGCGCTTCGTGTGCTTCTTCGTGTCTACGACGGCTCTCTTCTTCTTGTTTTTGTCCACGTGGTGATAAAATCATGCGATCTGAGGAGGAAAAGCAGTTTTCTTCTTTTCCTTCTCCTTTGTCTTCTTCTTTATGCTCATTACTACTACGATATAAACTTTCTCGTAGATAATAACTTCTTCTGTCCCTATAATAAGGGCTATTACTACTACTAATAGTACTTGTAGAGTTACTACTACTAGTATTAGTATTACTACTACTACTACTAGCACTACTCCCTTTATAGTCACTTTTACTATGACTATTATTAATACTACTATTACTACTCGTCTTATTTCTTATGTTATTTTCAGTATTATGATGTAAATACATATTATCACCTGCATGTCGTTGGTCCACTTCCTCCTCCCCATCCTCCTGCTGCTCTCGTTCTCCTTTGGATGCATAGTAGTCATATACACCACTGTTACTGCCGCTAACAGCACTCTCAGAACCACCTCTCTCGTTATTATTACCAACAACACCACCATCACCAACACCACTACTACTACTAATAGTCGCAGTAGTAGTACTCGAACGAATAGCTCGACGTGGATGAGGTCTCACTGCAAGCGGAGCAGCTACATGTGAAATTAAAATATTTGGTGAAGAGGATCGACGTCTTCCCTGATGTACTCCTGCTGCTGCTGTTAATGCTGCTGCTGTTGCTGTTGCTGTTCCTGCTGCTGCTGCTGGTGTTCCTGCTGCTGCTGGTGTCCCTGCTGCTGCTGTTGCTGCTGTCGGATGTAAAGCGACGAGGCTTTCTTGACCTGCACATCTTCCTTTACTCTTAGCAGTTCCACCATCCATATGTGCCGTTCTTGGTGCTGGACTGGATCCTACTACATTACCCATATGTAGTAGAGGGACTGTCGAGGAAGAAGAAGAGGAAATGCTCTCAGGAACAGTATCCCTCGTGTTCGCCACACTTCTCGAAGACTGGAAAGTAGAAGCAGCCGGAACAGAAGAAGAAGAGGAAGCACCACCAGCACCCGCCCTATCAGGTGGAGACTCAGCTGCTGCAGCAACAGCAGCACCACCGACAGGATGCATATGTGAAGAAGACGAAGAGGAAGAAGAGGAGATAGACATAGTTGCGTCGTGAAAATATTTACCTGTCACTATATCTCTAACAGTAGAAGGAGGAGAAGGAGAGGAAGAGCTGCTCCACCACTCACTACTCGTACTACTACTACTAGTACTATTGCTGTTAGTATTACTACTATTATTACTACCACTATTATTATGATTCTTCCCACTGCTTCTACTATTACTACTAGGGTTAGTGACCGTAATACCAACAGAAGAAGAAGAAGAAGGAGCGACTAACGAAGGAGAGGAAGCGACTGCAGCAGAAGCATCACTACTACCAGTAGCAACAGGAGAAACCATATTATTAATAGGATTACCACTAGTAGTAGGAGTTGTAATGCCAAGTGCAACCTCGTCGCTTGTTGTTGACGGTGTTTCCATGTGATCGCGGCTTTTCCCCGTGGTAATACGATACCTTCTATTTCTATTATGACTATGTTCGTAATCGGAGTTGTTTGGATAAGTGCTTTCTTCTTCTACTTCTTCACCTTCTTTGCATTGCGGATGCTGGTGACAATTTTCGTCGCTTCTGTTTCTGCAGTTTCCCTTCCGATTACTATCAACACTACTATTTCTTCTCTTACTGTCCTGGTGGTCTTCGTCTTTTTCGGTTTTAGAACTGGGAGAAGCAGATATATTCTCACTGCTATTATTATTATACCTTCCTCTTCTACTATGACCACTACTCCTGCTATTACTAATATTTTTCTTGTTGGCCTTCTCTTCTTCCAGTCTGCTGCTACTATTTGTCATACTGCTACTATTCATGTTGTAAGTGTTATTCATATTATGATCTAGTATTCTATGTCTCCTACTCTCAACTTCCGTAGCACCGCTGCTGCTGCTGTTGCTGCTGCTGTTGTTCGTGGTGTCACTAGCCTGAGAGATGATGTTTTTGCTGCTGCTACTGCTACAGGTGTTATTATTACCGGTATTATTATTGTAGGAAGGAAAGACAAGCGTGGTAGGTGAAGTCGTGGAGGAGTAATAATGGTTGTTTTTCTGATGCCTGCTGCTGTGCGAGTCAGAGACATCAAACCAACTATTATCACGTAGCCATTCGCTACTGCTGTCCACACTAGTGCTGCTGCGCGTGCTTTGTTTCTGCTCTTGCTCTTTACTATGTGCCGTAACAGTAGCAGTAGTAGTAGTAGTAGATGGATGAAGCGAAGGAGGAGGAGGAGGTAAATGAGGCAGACTACTACTATTAGCGTCACTACAACAACTGCTGGTAATTCTACTACTACTACTACTCCTATTACTACTGCTACTGCTGCTACTACTACTACCAGCAGCAGCAGTAGTACCAGAAGAAGATGAAGTAGCAGTAGGAGGAGGAGGAGCAGCAGCGGCACTATGCAGATGCGTATTGTGGAAGGTTGCACTATGAGGAGGCAACGGGAGAGAATTACTTCCTGCTTCTGCAGAATTAGTAGTAGTGAAAGAAGAAGCAGCAATGTTTCTGTCCTCTAGAAATGAAGTGTTACGAATACCGATATCTTCTGCATGACCACAGGGCTTTTCGAAGTATCTTCGAGTAGAATTTGCATCAACACTATTATTGCCTGCCTCGACAGAAGCACGAGAAGCACACGAGGCCGCAGAAAAAACAGAAGCAGAAGCAGAGGAAGTAGGAGAAGGAGGAGGAAGAGGAAAAGGTTCTTTACTTTCGCTCACAGGACTAGCAACAGCTCGTCGTATAGCAGCAGGTGGGTTTGCTGCTGTTGCTGTTGTTGGACTACTGCTACTACTATTACTAGTACTGGTAACAGCGAGACGTACTGGTCTATTACTATTAGTAGTTGTGCACGAGGCTCCTGTTGCGGAGGATAATACTCGCTGTGCTGTTTGTGTATTAATATATGAGAAGTGCTCTTCTTCCTCTTCGTCTTGAGAAAGCAATTCTCTCTGTACAGACTCTTTCTCTTGCCGTTTTGCGTCTACGCTGCTTCTGTGCAGCTCATCCGTGGTCTGCCCTACAGATACAACACTTCGACTATTAGCATGCAGAGTATCACTAGCAGTAGTAATAGCCATCGTCTTTTCACATTGTGGATGCAATTTTCCCGTCTCCCTTTTCCTCTCTTCTTTTTCTTCCTCTCTCCGATATTCTCCGACTTCTTCAGGTGGTGACGTCTGTGCATGCATTGATCTCTGCTTGTTTCCTCCTATGGACATTTCTTCTTCCCCACGAGAAATTCTCGCTCGTTCTCTTGTTCGTCTTTCACTTCTTTCTCCAAGTCGGCGATTCGATATCTCTCTTCTGCTGCTGCTGCTTCTATGTTGCGTGTATACGCTGCTCCTCCTCCTTCTGAGGTTCCTGTACCTGCTGCTGCTGCAGTAGTAGTAGTGCTACTACTATCACTACCACTACCACCGCTGCTACTACTACTACTATAACTAATAGCACTACTACTATTACTAATAATACGTCCTTTTGGTGGAGGTGCTGCTTCTGTCGTTGCTGCAGAAGTTTCTTCTCGGGCCAGAACTGTTCCTGTCTCTGCTGCTGCTGTCGCTGCATATGCCGCTGGTGCTGCTTCTGTCAATCGTGTTATTCTTTTAAATGCCTCTCCACTTTTCGTTATACTCTTATCTCCTGTTATTGTTGGTGTTGTTACTCCTCGGTCCCCTGGTCTTAATGCCACTGCTCTTGTTGTCGGAGTAGACTCCTTTGCTTCTGAAGTTCCTTCTATTGCTGCTGGTCTTCCTCCAATCGTAGCTGCTGCTGCTGTTGTTGTTTCTCCCACCCTTTCCTCTGTTCTCAATGCTGTGGTTGTTGTTTTTGCTGCTTCTCGTAGCGCTTCCAATTCTGCTGCTGCTGTTGCTTCTTCTTCTTCTCCTGCTGCTGCTGTTGCTTCTTCTTCTTCTCCTGCTGCTGCTGTTGCTTCTGCTTCTTGTAGTTCTTCTTCTTCTTCTTCCTCGGCTGCTGCAGCTGCTGCTTCTGCGGTGGCCTCTAGAACGTCTGCTGCATCTTCATCGACAGAACATCGTGAAGACGCGAGACTTCGTAATGAGGCTGCTGCAGTTGAACTTCCTCCGCGTTGCAGTTGTTCTCCACTTCTCTCTCCTTCCTCCTCCTCCTCCTCGTCAGCTCCTACTACTACTACTCCTCCTCCTCCTCGTTCTCCTCGTTCTCCCAGAATTCCCTCTCCCAGCAGACTACTACTATTACTCCTTCCTAGACTACAACTATTATCGTGACTTTCTCTATTATTCCGGGTGTGCAGGCGTCTTATGTTTTCTAATGACAAAAAGGAAGCAGCAGAGAAAGCAGCGGCATCGAGAGCCGCAGCAGCATCTACATAATCAACTAGAGCAGTCCTGTTGTCCATATACAAGAAATCCTCACTGCTATATGATCTACAGGCTTCTGCTGGAGCAACCGACTCACTATTATTATAGCTATCACCACGCTTCGACAATATATCTATACTATTATTGTCTACTACTGTATACGCTTCTGAGGAAGTTATTTCACTTTCATCAGCTCTCTCCTTTTTCTTCTTCCTCTTCGTACCGACAGAGGACAAAACATCACATAATCCTTCTGCAAGTCTACTGTCTATCTCTCCCTCTTCTATGCCTCTCTCCACAAGTCTACCTCTCTCTTCTTTCCCTACTACCCGTGTTTTTCTCTTGTATTATTATCATCAACATAATTAGCATTATTACTAGATCCACTCCCACCAGTTTTTCCACTACTAACACAGTCTGCTAGTAGACCTTTCTCTCTTTCTCCTCTTTCTCTTCCGTCTCCTTCTCTTTCTTTTCTTGCGTCTGCTGCTTCTGCTCTTGTGGAGATCTCACATGGACGTGCAAGCGATAGAAATTTCGACTCCTCCTCAACAGTTGACCACGAATGATTAATAATACTACTACTACTACTACCACTCCTGCTACTACTACTAAAAGTAGAGGAAAGAGTTGTAGGAGAAGCAGCAGAGTCAGAAAGAGACGTACGAGTCACTACACGTGGATGAGTAGCGGCAGGAGCAGCACGCAATGAAAACGAAGAAGAAGAGAGGGCAGCAGCAGCAGGAGTAACAGCGCTAGAACCCCCTACATCCGCACCACCACTAGAACTTGAAAAAGACGAAGGCTGGACCGCAGGACAGTAACTGCAGTAGCAGCAGCAGCAGAACCAGTACCAGTGTTTGTAGTAGTAGTAGTGGTAGTAGTAGTAGTAGCACCAGCAGCAGCAGAAGAGAAGGGGCTGAAATGATCTGCAGAGATAGCAGGAGGGGAAGTAGTAGTAGAACTAGTAGGAGTAGTAGTAGAAGAGAGATTAGCAGTGTATTACGTGCAAGCATATTTGTTGTTGCAGATTTTCTCTTCTTGACGTAAAAGAGGTCTCCGTTTTAGTTGTTTTTACTCATCTTCCCGTGGCTACCGAAGATCGTCACCATAATAATTCCCAAATATACTAATGACTGCCTTCGAACACTGCAATACTCTATATTTGTCCCAAAACCACTCATAGTATCCATATTTGTAGTAGCTGGTAAAGAGGTTAATGGCAGTAGTATTATGGCGATGGCACCTGCAGTATTGACGTATAGCAACACACACACACACACAGAAACGGTGTGTGGAGACGAGAGATACGAAAAAGAAAAGAGAGACAAAGACGATAACCACGAAAATACTTTCACACGAAATAGACACGTACACCTAGCCGCAGTGTAGTAAAAGAGAGACACGGAGAGCACAAGAAGCACGAACAGAGAGCAGGAGCAAACGAAGTAGAGAAAAAAAGTAAGAGACAGATCAAAAAAGCACAACCAACGGCAACACCCTCCCTACTCACCAATCAGAAAAGAAGCACCAACACCAGAACCAGCACCACTAGTACTAGTACTTCTTCACCATCACTCACACAGTAATTCACAGGAGAAACAACAGCAGCAGCTGCAGCAGCAGCCGCGAGGCAGAAACAAGAGAGACATACCCGCGCAGTAGCAGCAGCAGCCGCGAGGCAGAACCAAGAGAGATATAACACAGTATATTTATATATATATGTCAGCAGAAGAGAGCAACAGCACACCCACATTATATGTACGGAAGAGAGCAATAGCAGCAGCAGCAGCAGCAAATACATCACAAGAGGAACTGTCTTTGTGCGTGTGTGTGTGTGTTTATCGGACTGTGCGTATGTATATCTGTGTATATCAGCAGCAGAACAGCAGCACCAGCACACACACAACAGAAGTACGAGCAGCAGAAGCATCCCAAGGAGCAGGAACAAGGAGAGACAGCAGCAAAGACAACCACACAGACGTCGTCATAGCATCAACACGTTGGATGTAACGAAGAGAAAAGCACCACCAGCAGCTGCAAGAACACCACCACCACCACCAATAGTACAATAACGACTATTAGCAGAAGCACCAGCGTTATCCGGAACACAGCAGCAACAGCAACACACAGAGAAGAGAAGCATCGCCATCAACAGCACCATCGGTGGATCACTACATTTTCAACTGAACAGGCCACAGCAATGGTGTACTCAACGGAAAAGAAAAGGAAGAAGCACCAAAAACAGCACCAGCACCATAATGCAACCACCACTACCACCACAATCAGCAACAGCAGCAGCAGCAACGGCAGCAGCAGCGTCGGCATTTGAGAGCAAGAGGTAATCGCTGACGTTAAGAACAACACAAACAGAAATATTTTTGTTTCCGCTAGAGACCTGGTGTACTGCTGTATACACGCTCTGATACAAGTATCACAGCGTGTAACTCCGGCTGCAGATAAGGAGCTGGTGGAATACAATTCAAAGAGAAATTTGCAAATTAAACGTGCTGCCAAGTCAAATGACGTACTGTCTGCTGCTCCTGTTGGGAACACACGTTGCTACCAGGAGTTTTGTGGGCTTGTTCGAGTGCAAAGCAATTGTACATGTTAATTCAGCTGCTACTGTCTCCCTCTATCTTCCTATTGTCACACCTCCACGTGTATATGTAATCCATACATCATTATAACTCTGTCTAAAAAGATGTAAGCCCTTATTACTACTACTACCACTACTACCACTATCGTTATCATATTTGCTATTGTTGTTGCTATTGCTACTGCTGCTGCTCGAATAGCTACTGCTGCTCCTGCAGCTATAACAGCTACTGCTGCTCCTGCAGCTATAACAGCTACAGCTGCTCCTGCTGCTGTGATAGCTACTGCTGCTGCTGCTGTAATAGCTACTGCTACTGTAATACCTACTGCTGCTGTTATAGCTGCTACTGCTGTCGCTGTGGTAGCCGTCGCTTCTCCATTGCTGCTGAACAGCTGCTGCTTCCCTCCTACATATATATATATATTTTTAACGAAGAATACTGCTGGTCTTCGTCTTTATATATATTCTCGTGATAGTCTACTAGTGTTTTCTATTCTTTCTTCTTATAACCTTCTGTGATGTACAACAGTCTTGAACAAAATTTTACGAAAAGGCATAGTCTATACAAAAGAAAGAAATACACATAGTAGACGAATACAACTACTGTACATGATACAACAGCAGAGAGAAATGAAATTTCTCCTTCACTCTTTATTTATAAACACACATGTACGTATTGAACACCAACAACAAGGAAGCACTCTAATATACTCTTGTTTATATATATATATATGTATTATACATTAGAATCTACATCTACATATTCATATATATATATGTAGTATACATTACGATCTACACTTACATATATATATATACGTATATATGTACTATAGGGAAAAATATATACATTTATATGTATAACACATTATGTATATACTTACAATTTCATATGTATATATATATATGTATTATACATCGCAAACGTACACTTACATATATATATATATATATGTATCACGCATTAGAGTAGTAGACACTTACATAGCCACAGGGAAAGACTATAGGCGGGCAGTGACAACAACTAGAAGAAAGCAGAGAAGAAAGAGAAGAAAAGGAAAGAGAAACAGAAGGCATATAAAAAAAAGACTTAAGAAAAACCACACGAGATACATATATATGTGGCCTCGACGCTAAACGCGAAAAACGAACTCCTTCTGTTTCTACTACTCTTTTCCTTTTTCTCTTCCTCTTTCTCCGACAAAGACGGTAGTACTAAAGTAGCAACTACTGCTGCTGCTGCTACTGCTGCTCGTGCTGCTGCTCCTCGTGCTCTTGTCCTTACATGCAGTGCAAAATAATGTGAATTTGTACATATCGTGACCCTAGCACGTTTGCATATTTCAAAGTAAACGAGCTTGAGCTGACGTCTCATCCAACCGCTGCATTGTACATATATATATATATATATATACATGCTCACATATATGTACTTATATTTACGTATGTATACATATACACATATAAATATATCACACAAACTTGTCTGTACGCTTGTTCCTGCTGCGTCATCTTCTGATAGAGCCTAAACCCACAAGCACAAACTCCACCACGTATCTCTATCTCTTTACATTTATAAATATACATAAATGTATATATGTATATACGAACAGATAAATAGGTAGATATAGAAATACGCCTGAGTCTACACGTATACGTAAACATACGTTTAGATATACGCCTGACCCTACACGCCTGCAGCTGTTTTATGTTTACATTAAGATAAAAGCATGATCCTACGTACGTGCATACATATACACATATATATATATAGATATACATATATAGATATACGCCTGATGTTACACGCGTGCTGCTGTTTTACGTCAACTGCTAGTATACACGCACGAGTCTACGTGTACGCATATATATTATATACATGCACACACACACTTATCTATACTACGTCGATAAATACATATATGTACGTCAACGAATGCATGCTGTTCCCGCTGATTTTATTGCGTGTCCATATAAATTGCGCGAGCCCATGTATACGTACATATATATACATATATATATTTATTACACTCCACGTCCGCTGCTGCCGTTGAATATTCTAGTCTATACAGCTCTACAAGCCTCACAGCCTATATATATATATATATGTATATATTAATGTGTATACATACATTTGTATATACATAATATATAAATATTACGTATATCATACATGACGTATACTTCGAAGCATCTCTCCCCGCGTCGCTGCTGTTGCATGTTCGTAAGTCTACTAGAGCCGTCTAATTGCTGACAGCCTACGTACATATATTTATATCAGTACTTGTACACATATATATATATATGTATATATATATACGTATACATATATATATGTTTGTGCACACACACACACACACACACCCTTTCGACGCTTCCTGCTATTCCTGGGGCATGTGTATTCTGAACGAAACGCGTTGGTCCACACTACCTACTACCACCTCCATCCCTTCTCTCTTTTTTTTCTCTATCTCTCTCTCTATATATATGTATATATGCATATATATATACATATGTTTACATACATATACATATATACATATATATATACATATGTTTACATTCATATACATATATACATATATATATACATATGTTACATACATATATACATATATACATATATATATATATACATATGTCTATATACCTATACATATATACATATATATACATATGTTTACATACATATTTACATACATATACATATATAGACACATATACATATATATATATATATATATATATGTTTACATACATATACATATATATACATATATATATACATATGCTTACATACATATACATATATATATATATATACATATGTTTACATACATATACATATACATATATACATACATATGTTTACATATATATATATATATACATACATATGTTTACATACATATACATATATATATATATATATACATATATATATACATATGTTTTCATACAAATACATATATACCTCTATGTATATACATATGTTTACATACATATACATATATATATATATATATAGATACATATAGTTGCCGCTGCTGCATACACATATACACATATACATATATATACAAGAAAAACAGAGCAGTCAAATCTGATCGTAGGCAATGCATGTACGCTGTGCGTGTTGCTGCTTCACACACGTTAATATATATATATATATATACATATACATACGGATCTTACTCGTAAGCATAGGCGTGTCATGGCAGCATTATCTATGTGTATGTGTATATACTTACATACATATAAAGTCGTCTTCATGTATATTCATATATATGTATGTATATGTTCATAAAAGGCATGCATATATATATATATATATATATGGATCCGTCTTGTATACACATATATATACAAGACATATATATGTGAATTCGTCTGATACGTATGCATATATACATATGTATACATATTGATATGTCATATACATACATATATATATATATATATATATATGTATATGGGTACGTGTTATATGTAAGTACGTATACATACATATAAAAACCATATGTATATATAGATATATATATATATATGGGTGCATGTTGATCGGTAATCTTTCAGTTGCTGCTGCATCCAGATACATACAGTGCTCGACGATAAGCATTATTAGCTTACGTAAACACGCGGCGTTACGTTGCTATCCCTCATGTAACTAGATCACATTGAACGTAAGACTTTCTAATTGCTGTTGTGTATATATATATATATATATGTACATATATCTGTGACCGTACTAATTAGGTTTCATACATTTTTGTTAACCTGCAAATATATATATATATACATATGAATAGGACAGTCCTATTCAAGTCATGTAGAAGGTAATACGTTCTACCTGCTGTTATAAATATATATATATATATATAACGGTATCAATTCGCTCGCATGAAGTATAATACGTTTCAGTTGCAGCTGCATATATATATATATATATATATGAGTATGACAATACTCTTTATGTTAGAAAAGAGGTGATATGTTCTATTAGTATTCTATATTGATATGACAATAGTAACTGGGTCGTATAAAACATAATATTTCCTTCTTGCTGTCCATATATATGTATTTCTTCATAGGAAAAGCAGTAGTGGTAGCAGTAGTACAGCTACTACCGCTACATTTACTACTGCTACAACTATTGTGGAGGTAGAATCTCGCGGGAATCTTCCCTGTTATTCCCGTCCACTGCATGCAACGACATTTTCCTAATAGGACTGCAACGAACCGCAGCATGTGCTCTCCGCACGGACGGCAGTTGTGACTGCAGCAGCAACAGCAGCAATGCAGAGAGAAGAATCACCACATGTACATATAGTACATATATACATAAGTACTAATAGTACTGCTGCTGCTTTTGCGAGAATGAAATCAGCGCTGTCCAACCCTGTAAACGCCACCACACACATATCTAACTCTTTTCTCTTCCTCCATAATATCAATACTGTTGACTAATACCCAAATATACATATACATATGTACTATACATACATATACTATTTAAAAATCAACTACTTACCAGTTGATTAGCACCACACACACTATATATATATATATATATTATATATGCTAGTGACACTACTCGCAATTATATGTAATGTGTATATAGACTACATATAACAGTGACACTACCAGTAATTGACCACATAACACCTCTTCAACATCACTTATCTCTTTCTTCAGGGCAGCTATACTGCTAAATAATAATACTCAGTAGTAGTAGTAGTAGTATAACTATTATATACAGCATGTATGTATATATACTTTAGATGCGCAGTTACTAGCACTAGTGTCACTAACATACATCATATATATGTACATCGTATACAGGTATTACTGGTAGTGTCACTAGTATATATACTGTATATACCCATTATATATAGTTGCTAGTAGTGTCACTAACATATATATACATATAAATATACATCGTATATGATTATTAATGGTAGTGTCACTGTTTTATATATAGTCTATATATACATTACATATAGTTGCTAGGAGTGTCACTAATATATAAATATATACACATCGTATATAGTTATTACTGGTAGTGTCACTGTTATATATAGTCTATATACACATTACATATAACTGCTAGTAGTATCAGTAGAATATATATTGTATATATATACATTATTTATAGTATTGAATATAATGTATCAAAATATATAGTAAGTAGTAGTGTCACTAATACATATATAATACATCTACAGTATGTATATAGTATATATACACAGTAGTGAACTCTAACTGCTTGACAAATGAAAGGCATTACTAGTTCTCTCTTTACTTTTCCGTGTCTCCCTTTCGTCGCAGCAGCAGTAGTTGCAGCTGCTGTATTATCCACTACGAACATATATATACTTGCGATGGGAGGAATAGCTGTCAATACCACACACTCTCTGTTCAGTAGGAGAGGAACGAACATTTCTTCTTATTTCTTCACCAGCACTACTGTTGCTGCTTCTGGTGCTGCTGATTGTGTCCCCCTCACATGTCTGCATATTCAATAAACGCGCGCTGTTGATAAGGAAATAAACGAATTATTATTTCTTGCCGTGCCAATCTCCATGTATGTGTGTGTTTACATAAAAATATCTAACATATGAAAACCTGGTCCTCACGCTGTTGGTGTACTCTGCCGCTGCTGCTGATGCTGCTGGTGTTACTCTTCTTCACGTTTATAACGCACCTCTTTTTCTCACTGGGTAAGTCTCTTCTTCATTCTGCTGCTGTTGCTGTTGCTGCTGTTGCTGTTCCCCTCGTCACTTGTATATGCCGTAGTAGCAAAGACAGGAGTAGACAAGCAGCAAACAAACTCTGCTGCCTCCTCTGCCCTACAGGCGATAGTAGCATCAGTACTACTAGTAGTCTTAGTAGTAGTAGTAGCAGTAACAACAACAGCACCTGAGTTCGATTGATACAGCTGATACCCTTCTTTTTTCATCTCACTATTTGTCTAATAGTGCTGGTCGTAGTACTAGAGTACTTAGTGCTGAGGAGACATCTACTGTTGCATTTTTTGGCTATTCATCTTCCACCTATTAGCACGACAGATTGATAGACACTCACGAGAGGATGCTTTTTCTCTCCGTGATTTCTTTACCGACATTACTATGCACACACATACACATACTCACAAATAGACACACCCACACACACAGATATATATTCATATATGTACACTATTCATACAAGGTTACGCATATATAAACATACATATGTATATTTATATATATAGAGAGAGATACACATAAACATATATACGTCGACACATACTTTTACAAGCACACAGACACACGGCACGCAAGAGCCTTCTCTAAGACTCTTATCGATAATCTGGTGCTGCTTCGCACTCACATACATGAACACAAAAACACACA
>NW_026697930.1:0-28341 GCF_030435755.1 Ochotona princeps | reverse complement strand
TCTTTGTATGGCTAGGACTGAAATGAACCTGGTAGAGCATCGCACACAAACGAATGCTCCACATGCGAACGAATGCTCCACATGCGGGTTTCACATGCCACCAACTCCACATTCACAGGCAACTTCAGCGCCACAGCCGTTTTCAGATAGCCCTCAATGCAAAGGCTCTAGACGCAAATATTGGTGTGAGAGCTAATTCAATCAAGGAAACACTGCATGTTGGTGAAGGGCATATTGAAGATGGATCAGCCGAGTGGTTCTTGTGGGGAGAACAACTCCATTTAGCTCACTAACTTCACACACCATCAGGCTTCCAAGCAGCTCTCAAGGAAACTCAGTTTTCACACTCTATGCTTAGTGCCCTTTGAGTGCATTATCTAGGAATGAACCTGGTAGAGCATCCCACACAAACGAATGCTCCACATGCGGGTTTCACATGCCACCAACTCCACATTCACAGGCAACTTCAGCGCCACAGCCGTTTTCAGATAGCCCTCAATGCAAAGGCTCTAGACGCAAATATTGGTGTGAGAGCTAATTCAATCAAGGAAACACTGCATGTTGGTGAAGGGCATATTGAAGAAGGATCAGCCGAGTGGTTTCTTGAGGGAGAACAACTCCATTTGGGCTCACTAACTTCACACACCATCAGGCTTCCAAGCAGCTCTCAAGGAAACTCAGTTTTCACACTCCATACCTAGTGCCCTTTGAGTGCATTATCTAGGAATGAACCTGGTAGAGCATCCCACAAAAAATAATGCTCCACATGCGGGTTTCACATGCCACCAACTCCACATTCACAGGCAACTTCAGCGCCACAGCCGTTTTCAGATAGCCCTCAATGCAAAGGCTCTAGACGCAAATATTGGTGTGAGAGCTAATTCAATCAAGGAAACACTGCCTGTTGGTGAAGGGCATATTGAAGAAGGATCAGCCGAGTGGTTCTTGTGGGAGAACAACTCCATTTGGCTCACTAACTTCACACACCATCAGGCTTCCAAGCAGCTCTCAAGGAAACTCAGTTTTCACACTCTATGCTTAGTGCCCTTTGAGTGCATTATCTAGGAATGAACCTGGTAGAGCATCCCAGAAAAAATAATGCTCCACATGCGGGTTTCACATGCACCAACTCCACATTCACAGGCAACTTCAGCGCCACAGCCGTTTTCAGATAGCCCTCAATGCAAAGGCTCTAGACGCAAATATTGGTGTGAGAGCTAATTCAATCAAGGAAACACTGCATGTTGGTGAAGGGCATATTGAAGAAGGATCAGCCGAGTGGTTCTTGTGGGAGAAACAACTCCATTTGGCTCACTAACTTCACACACCATCAGGCTTCCAAGCAGCTCTCAAGGAAACTCAGTTTTCACACTCTATGATTAGTGCCCTTTGTATGGCTAGGACTGAAATGAAACTGGTAGAGCATCGCACACAAACGAATGCTCCACATGCGGGTTTCACATGCCACCAACTCCACATTCACAGGCAACTTCAGCGCCACAGCCGTTTTCAGATAGCCCTCAATGCAAAGGCTCTAGACGCAAATATTGGTGTGAGAGCTAATTCAATCAAGGAAACACTGCCTGTTGGTGAAGGGCATATTGAAGAAGGATCAGCCGAGTGGTTCTTGTGGGAGAACAACTCCATTTGGCTCACTAACTTCACACACCATCAGGCTTCCAAGCAGCTCTCAAGGAACTCAGTTTTCACGCTCTATGCTTAGTGCCGTTTGTATGGCTAGGACTGAAATGAACCTGGTGTAGAGCATCCCACACAAACGAGATGCTCCACATGCGGGTTTCACATGCCACCAACTCCACATTCACAGGCATCTTCAGCGCCACAGCCGTTTTCAGATAGCCCTCAATGCAAAGGCTCTAGACGCAAATATTGGTGTGAGAGCTAATTCAATCAAGGAAACACTGCATGTTGGTGAAGGGCATATTGAAGAAGGATCAGCCGAGTGGTTCTTGTGGGAGAACAACTCCATTTGGCTCACTAACTTCACACACCATCAGGCTTCCAAGGAGCTCTCAAGGAAACTCAGTTTTCACACTCTATGCTTAGTGCCCTTTGAGTGCATTATCTAGGAATGAACCTGGTAGAGCATTCCACACAAACGAATGCTCCACATGCGGGTTTCACATGCCACCAACTCCACATTCACAGGCAACTTCAGCGCCACAGCCGTTTTCAGATAGCCCTCAATGCAAAGGCTCTAGACGCAAATATTGGTGTGAGAGCTAATTCAATCAAGGAAACACTGCCTGTTGGTGAAGGGCATATTGAAGAAGGATCAGCCGAGTGGTTCTTGTGGGAGAACAACTCCATTTGGCTCACTAACTTCACACACCATCAGGCTTCCAAGCAGCTCTCAAGGAAACTCAGTTTTCACACTCTATGCTTAGTGCCCTTTGAGTGCCTAGGACTGAAATGAAGTTTGGTCAGCATCCCACACAAACGAATGCTCCACATGCGGGTTTCACATGCCACCAACTCCACATTCACAGGCAACTTCAGCGCCACAGCCGTTTTCAGATAGCCCTCAATGCAAAGGCTCTAGACGCAAATATTGGTGTGAGAGCTAATTCAATCAAGGAAACACTGCATGTTGGTGAAGGGCATATTGAAGAAGGATCAGCCGAGTGGTTCTTGTGGGAGAACAACTCCATTTGGCTCACTAACTTCACACACCATCAGGCTTCCAAGCAGCTCTCAAGGAAACTCAGGTTTCACACTCTATGCTTAGTGCCCTTTGAGTGCCTAGGACTGAAATGAAGCTTGGTAGAGCATCCCACAGAAACGAATGCTCCACATGCGGGTTTCACATGCACCAACTCCACATTCACAGGCAACTTCAGCGCCACAGCCGTTTTCAGATAGCCCTCAATGCAAAGGCTCTAGACGCAAATATTGGTGTGAGAGCTAATTCAATCAAGGAAACACTGCATGTTGGTGAAGGGCATATTGAAGATGGATCAGCCGAGTGGTTCTTGTGGGAGAACAACTCCATTTAGCTCACTAACTTCACACACCATCAGGCTTCCAAGCAGCTCTCAAGGAAACTCAGTTTTCACACTCTATGCTTAGTGCCCTTTGAGTGCATTATCTAGGAATGAACCTGGTAGAGCATCCCACACAAACGAATGCTCCACATGCGGGTTTCACATGCCACCAACTCCACATTCACAGGCAACTTCAGCGCCACAGCCGTTTTCAGATAGCCCTCAATGCAAAGGCTCTAGACGCAAATATTGGTGTGAGAGCTAATTCAATCAAGGAAACACTGCATGTTGGTGAAGGGCATATTGAAGAAGGATCAGCCGAGTGGTTCTTGAGGGAGAACAACTCCATTTGGCTCACTAACTTCACACACCATCAGGCTTCCAAGCAGCTCTCAAGGAAACTCAGTTTTCACACTCCATACCTAGTGCCCTTTGAGTGCATTATCTAGGAATGAACCTGGTAGAGCATCCCACAAAAAATAATGCTCCACATGCGGGTTTCACATGCCACCAACTCCACATTCACAGGCAACTTCAGCGCCACAGCCGTTTTCAGATAGCCCTCAATGCAAAGGCTCTAGACGCAAATATTGGTGTGAGAGCTAATTCAATCAAGGAAACACTGCCTGTTGGTGAAGGGCATATTGAAGAAGGATCAGCCGAGTGGTTCTTGTGGGAGAACAACTCCATTTGGCTCACTAACTTCACACACCATCAGGCTTCCAAGCAGCTCTCAAGGAAACTCAGTTTTCACACTCTATGCTTAGTGCCCTTTGAGTGCATTATCTAGGAATGAACCTGGTAGAGCATCCCAGAAAAAATAATGCTCCACATGCGGGTTTCACATGCCACCAACTCCACATTCACAGGCAACTTCAGCGCCACAGCCGTTTTCAGATAGCCCTCAATGCAAAGGCTCTAGACGCAAATATTGGTGTGAGAGCTAATTCAATCAAGGAAACACTGCATGTTGGTGAAGGGCATATTGAAGAAGGATCAGCCGAGTGGTTCTTGTGGGAGAACAACTCCATTTGGCTCACTAACTTCACACACCATCAGGCTTCCAAGCAGCTCTCAAGGAAACTCAGTTTTCACACTCTATGCTTAGTGCCCTTTGTATGGCTAGGACTGAAATGAAACTGGTAGAGCATCGCACACAAACGAATGCTCCACATGCGGGTTTCACATGCCACCAACTCCACATTCACAGGCAACTTCAGCGCCACAGCCGTTTTCAGATAGCCCTCAATGCAAAGGCTCTAGACGCAAATATTGGTGTGAGAGCTAATTCAATCAAGGAAACACTGCCTGTTGGTGAAGGGCATATTGAAGAAGGATCAGCCGAGTGGTTCTTGTGGGAGAACAACTCCATTTGGCTCACTAACTTCACACACCATCAGGCTTCCAAGCAGCTCTCAAGGAAACTCAGTTTTCACGCTCTATGCTTAGAGCCGTTTGTATGGCTAGGACTGAAATGAACCTGGTAGAGCATCCCACACAAACGAATGCTCCACATGCGGGTTTCACATGCCACCAACTCCACATTCACAGGCAACTTCAGCGCCACAGCCGTTTTCAGATAGCCCTCAATGCAAAGGCTCTAGACGCAAATATTGGTGTGAGAGCTAATTCAATCAAGGAAACACTGCATGTGGTGAAGGGGCATATTGAAGAAGGATCAGCCGAGTGGTTCTTGTGGGAGAACAACTCCATTTGGCTCACTAACTTCACACACCATCAGGCTTCCAAGGAGCTCTCAAGGAAACTCAGTTTTCACACTCTATGCTTAGTGCCCTTTGAGTGCATTATCTAGGAATGAACCTGGTAGAGCATTCCACACAAACGAATGCTCCACATGCGGGTTTCACATGCCACCACTCCACATTCACAGGCAACTTCAGCGCCACAGCCGTTTTCAGATAGCCCTCAATGCAAAGGCTCTAGACGCAAATATTGGTGTGAGAGCTAATTCAATCAAGGAAAACACTGCCTGTTGGTGAAGGGCATATTGAAGAAGGATCAGCCGAGTGGTTCTTGTGGGAGAACAACTCCATTTGGCTCACTAACTTCACACACCATCAGGCTTCCAAGCAGCTCTCAAGGAAACTCAGTTTTCACACTCTATGCTTAGTGCCCTTTGAGTGCCTAGGACTGAAATGAAGTTTGGTCAGCATCCCACACAAACGAATGCTCCACATGCGGGTTTCACATGCCACCAACTCCACATTCACAGGCAACTTCAGCGCCACAGCCGTTTTCAGATAGCCCTCAATGCAAAGGCTCTAGACGCAAATATTGGGTGTGAGAGCTAATTCAATCAAGGAAACACTGCATGTTGGTGAAGGGCATATTGAAGAAGGATCAGCCGAGTGGTTCTTGTGGGAGAACAACTCCATTTGGCTCACTAACTTCACACACCATCAGGCTTCCAAGCAGCTCTCAAGGAAACTCAGGTTTCACACTCTATGCTTAGTGCCCTTTGAGTGCCTAGGACTGAAATGAAGCTTGGTAGAGCATCCCACAGAAACGAATGCTCCACATGCGGGTTTCACATGCCACCAACTCCACATTCACAGGCAACTTCAGCGCCACAGCCGTTTTCAGATAGCCCTCAATGCAAAGGCTCTAGACGCAAATATTGGTGTGAGAGCTAATTCAATCAAGGAAACACTGCATGTTGGTGAAGGCATATTGAAGAAGGATCAGCCGAGTGGTTCTTGTGGGAGAACAACTCCATTTGGCTCACTAACTTCACACACCATCAGGCTTCCAAGCAGCTCTCAAGGAAACTCAGTTTTCACACTCTATGCTTAGTGCCCTTTGTATGGCTAGGACTGAAATGATAGTGGGTAGAGCATCCCACACAAACGAATGCTCCACATGCGGGTTTCACATGCCACCAACTCCACATTCACAGGCAACTTCAGCGCCACAGCCGTTTTCAGATAGCCCTCAATGTAAAGGCTCTAGACGCAAATATTGGTGTGAGAGCTAATTCAATCAAGGAAACACTGCATGTTGGTGAAGGGCATATTGAAGAAGGATCAGCCGAGTGGTTCTTGTGGGAGAACAACTCCATTTGGCTCACTAACTTCACACACCATCAGGCTTCCAAACAGCTCTCAAGGAAACTCAGTTTTCACACTCTATGCTTAGTGCCCTTTGAGTGCATTATCTAGGAATGAACCTGGTAGAGCATCCCACACAAACGAATGCTCCACATGCGGGTTTCACATGCCACCAACTCCACATTCACAGGCAACTTCAGCACCACAGTTGTTTTCAGATAGCCCTCAATGCAAAGGCTCTAGACGCAATTATTGGTGTGAGAGCTAATTCAATCAAGGAAACACTGCCTGTTGGTGAAGGGCATATTGAAGAAGGATCAGCCGAGTGGTTCTTGTGGGAGAACAACTCCATTTGGCTCACTAACTTCACACACCATCAGGCTTCCAAGCAGCTCTCAAGGAAACTCAGTTTTCACACTCTATGCTTAGTGCCCTTTGTATGGCTAGGACTGAAATGAACCTGGTAGAGCATCCCACACAAACGAATGCTCCACATGTGGGTTTCACATGCCACCAACTCCACATTCACAGGCAACTTCAGCGCCACAGCCGTTTTCAGATAGCCCTCAATGCAAAGGCTCTAGACGCAAATATTGGTGTGAGAGCTAATTCAATCAAGAAACACTGCATGTTGGTGAAGGGCATATTGAAGAAGGATCAGCCGAGTGGTTCTTGTGGGAGAACAACTCCATTTGGCTCACTAACTTCACACACCATCAGGCTTCCAACAGCTCTCAAGGAAACTCAGTTTTCACACTCTATGCTTAGTGCCCTTTGAGTGCCTAGGACTGAAATGAAGCTTGGTAGAGCATCCCACACAAACGAATGCTCCACATGCGGGTTTTCACATGCCACCAACTCCACATTCACAGGCAACTTCAGCGCCACAGCCGTTTCAGATAGCCCTCAATGCAAAGGCTCTAGACGCAAATATTGGTGTGAGAGCTAATTCAATCAAGGAAACACTGCATGTTGGTGAAGGGCATATTGAAGAAGGATCAGCCGAGTGGTTCTTGTGGGAGAACAACTCCATTTGGCTCACTAACTTCACACACCATCAGGCTTCCAAGCAGCTCTCAAGGAAACTCAGTTTTCACACTCTATGCTTAGTGCCCTTTGAGTGCATTATCTAGGAATGAACCTGGTAGAGCATCCCACACAAACGAGTGCTCCACATGCGGGTTTCACATGCCACCAACTCCACATTCACAGGCAACTTCAGCGCCACAGCCGTTTTCAGATAGCCCTCAATGCAAAGGCTCTAGACGCAAATATTGGGTGTGAGAGCTAATTCAATCAAGGAAACACTGCAATGTTGGTGAAGGGCATATTGAAGAAGGATCAGCCGAGTGGTTCTTGTGGGAGAACAACTCCATTTGGCTCACTAACTTCACACACCATCAGGCTTCCAAGCAGCTCTCAAGGAAACTCAGTTTTCACACTCTATGCTTAGTGCCCTTTGAGTGCATTATCTAGGAATGAACCTGGTAGAGCATCCCACACAAACGAATGCTCCACATGCGGGTTTCACATGCCACCAACTCCACATTCACAGGCAACTTCAGCGCCACAGCCGTTTTCAGATAGCCCTCAATGCAAAGGCTCTAGACGCAAATATTGGTGTGAGAGCTAATTCAATCAAGGAAACACTGCATGTTGGTGAAGGGCATATTGAAGAAGGATCAGCCGAGTGGTTCTTGTGGGAGAACAACTCCATTTGGCTCACTAACTTCACACACCATCAGGCTTCCAAGCAGCTCTCAAGGAAACTCAGTTTTCACACTCTATGCTTAGTGCCCTTTGAGTGCATTATCTAGGAATGAACCTGGTAGAGCATCCCACACAAACGAATGCTCCACATGCGGGTTTCACATGCCACCAACTCCACATTCACAGGCAACTTCAGCGCCACAGCCGTTTTCAGATAGCCCTCAATGCAAAGGATCTAGACGCAAATATTGGTGTGAGAGCTAATTCAATCAAGGAAACACTGCATGTTGGTGAAGGGCATATTGAAGAAGGATCAGCCGAGTGGTTCTTGTGGGAGAACAACTCCATTTGGCTCACTAACTTCACACACCATCAGGCTTCCAAACAGCTCTCAAGGAAACTCAGTTTTCACACTCTATGCTTCGTGCCCTTTGTATGGCTAGGACTGAAATGAAGCTTGGTCAGCATCCCACAGAAACGAATGCTCCACATGCGGGTTTCACATGCCACCAACTCCACATTCACAGGCAACTTCAGCGCCACAGCCGTTTTCAGATAGCCCTCAATGCAAAGGCTCTAGACGCAAATATTGGTGTGAGAGCTAATTCAATCAAGGAAACACTGCATGTTGGTGAAGGGCATATTGAAGAAGGATCAGCCGAGTGGTTCTTGTGGGAGAACAACTCCATTTGGCTCACTAACTTCACACACCATCAGGCTTCCAAGCAGCTCTCAAGGAAACTCAGTTTTCACACTCTATGCTTCGTGCCCTTTGTATGGCTAGGACTGAAATGAAGCTTGGTCAGCATCCCACAGAAACGAATGCTCCACATGCGGGTTTCACATGCCACCAACTCCACATTCACAGGCAACTTCAGCGCCACAGCCGTTTTCAGATAGCCCTCAATGCAAAGGCTCTAGACGCAAATATTGGTGTGAGAGCTAATTCAATCAAGGAAACACTGCATGTTGGTGAAGAGCATATTGAAGAAGGATCAGCCGAGTGGTTCTTGTGGGAGAACAACTCCATTTGGCTCACTAACTTCACACACCATCAGGCTTCCAAGCAGCTCTCAAGGAAACTCAGTTTTCACACTCTATGCTTAGTGCCCTTTGAGTGCATTATCTAGGAATGAACCTGGTAGAGCATTCCACACAAACGAATGCTCCACATGCGGGTTTCACATGCCACCAACTCCACATTCACAGGCAACTTCAGCGCCACAGCCGTTTTCAGATAGCCCTCAATGCAAAGGCTCTAGACACAAATATTGGTGTGAGAGCTAATTCAATCAAGGAAACACTGCATGTTGGTGAAGGGCATATTGAAGAAGGATCAGCCGAGTGGTTCTTGTGGGAGAACAACTCCATTTGGCTCACTAACTTCACACACCATCAGGCTTCCAAGCAGCTCTCAAGGAAACTCAGTTTTCACACTCTATGCTTAGTGCCCTTTGAGTGCATTATCTAGGAATGAACCTGGTAGAGCATCCCACACAAACGAATGCTCCACATGCGGGTTTCACATGCCACCAACTCCACATTGACAGGCAACTTCAGCGCCACAGCCGTTTTCAGATAGCCCTCAATGCAAAGGCTCTAGACGCAAATATTGGTGTGAGAGCTAATTCAATCAAGGAAACACTGCATGTTGGTGAAGGGCATATTGAAGAAGGATCAGCCGAGTGGTTCTTGTGGGAGAACAACTCCATTGGCTCACTAACTTCACACACCATCAGGCTTCCAAGCAGCTCTCAAGGAAACTCAGTTTTCACACTCTATGCTTAGTGCCCTTTGAGTGCATTATCTAGGAATGAACCTGGTAGAGCATCCCACCAAAAACGAATGCTCCACATGCGGGTTTCACATGCCACCAACTCCACATTCACAGGCAACTTCACCGCCACAGCCGTTTTCAGATAGCCCTCAATGCAAAGGCTCTAGACGCAAATATTGGTGTGAGAGCTAATTCAATCAAGGAAACACTGCATGTTGGTGAAGGGCATATTGAAGAAGGATCAGCCGAGTGGTTCTTGTGGGAGAACAACTCCATTTGGCTCACTAACTTCACACACCATCAGGCTTCCAAGCAGCTCTCAAGGAAACTCAGTTTTCACACTCTATGATTAGTGCCCTTTGTATGGCTAGGACTGAAATGAAACTGGTAGAGCATCGCACACAAATGAATGCTCCACATGCGGGTTTCACATGCCACCAACTCCACATTCACAGGCAACTTCAGCGCCACAGCCGTTTTCAGATAGCCCTCAATGCAAAGGCTCTAGACGCAAATATTGGTGTGAGAGCTAATTCAATCAAGGAAACACTGCATGTTGGTGAAGGGCATATTGAAGAAGGATCAGCCGAGTGGTTCTTGTGGGAGAACAACTCCATTTGGCTCACTAACTTCACACACCATCAGGCTTCCAAGCAGCTCTCAAGGAAACTCAGTTTTCACGCTCTATGCTTAGTGCCGTTTGTATGGCTAGGACTGAAATGAAACCTGGTAGAGCATCCCACAAAAAATAATGCTCCACATGCGGGTTTCACATGCCACCAACTCCACATTCACAGGCAACTTCAGCGCCACAGCCGTTTTCAGATAGCCCTCAATGCAAAGGCTCTAGACGCAAATATTGGTGTGAGAGCTAATTCAATCAAGGAAACACTGCATGTTGGTGAAGGGCATATTGAAGAAGGATCAGCCGAGTGGTTCTTGTGGGAGAACAACTCCATTTGGCTCACTAACTTCACACACCATCAGGCTTCCAAGCAGCTCTCAAGGAAACTCAGTTTTCACACTCTATGCTTAGTGCCCTTTGAGTGCATTATCTAGGAATGAACCTGGTAGAGCATCCCACAAAAAATAATGCTCCACATGCGGGTTTCACATGCCACCAACTCCACATTCACAGGCAACTTCAGCGCCACAGCCGTTTTCAGATAGCCCTCAATGCAAAGGCTCTAGACGCAAATATTGGTGTGAGAGCTAATTCAATCAAGGAAACACTGCATGTTGGTGAAGGGTATATTGAAGAAGGATCAGCTGAGTGGTTCTTGTGGGAGAACAACTCCATTTGGCTCACTAACTTCACACACCATCAGGCTTCCAAGCAGCTCTCAAGGAAACTCAGTTCTCACACTCTATGCTTAGTGCCCTTTGTATGGCTAGGACTGAAATGAACCTGGTAGAGCATCCCACACAAACGAATGCTCCACATGCGGGTTTCACATGCCACCAACTCCACATTCACAGGCAACTTCAGCGCCACAGCCGTTTTCAGATAGCCCTCAATGCAAAGGCTCTAGACGCAAATATTGGTGTGAGAGCTAATTCAATCAAGGAAACACTGCATGTTGGTGAAGGGCATATTGAAGAAGGATCAGCCGAGTGGTTCTTGTGGGAGAACAACTCCATTTGGCTCACTAACTTCACACACCATCAGGCTTCCAAGCAGCTCTCAAGGAAACTCAGTTTTCACACTCTATGCTTAGTGCTCTTTGTGTGCCCAGGACTGTAATGAAGCTTGGTCAGCATCCCACACAAATGAATGCTCCACATGCGGGTTTCACATGCCACCAACTCCACATTCACAGGCAACTTCAGCGCCACAGCCGTTTTCAGATAGCCCTCAATGCAAAGGCTCTAGACGCAAATATTGGTGTGAGAGCTAATTCAATCAAGGAAACACTGCATGTTGGTGAAGGGCATATTGAAGAAGGATCAGCCGAGTGGTTCTTGTGGGAGAACAACTCCATTTGGCTCACTAACTTCACACACCATCAGGCTTCCAAGCAGCTCTCAAGGAAACTCAGTTTTCACACTCTATGCTTAGTGCTCTTTGTGTGCCCAGGACTGAAATGAAGCTTGGTCAGCATCCCACACAAACGAATGCTCCACATGCGGGTTTCACATGCCACCAACTCCACATTCACAGGCAACTTTAGCGCCACAGCCGTTTTCAGACAGCCCTCAATGCAAAGGCTCTAGACGCAAATATTGGTGTGAGAACTAATTCAATCAAGGAAACACTGCATGTTGCTGAAGGGCATATTGAAGAAGGATCAGCCGAGTGGTTCTTGTGGGAGAACAACTCCATTTGGCTCACTAACTTCACACACCATCAGGCTTCCAAGCAGCTCTCAAGGAAACTCAGTTTTCACACTCTATGCTTAGTGCTCTTTGTGTGCCCAGGACTGAAATGAAGCTTGGTCAGCATCCCACACAAACGAATGCTCCACATGCGGGTTTCACATGCCACCAACTCCACATTCACAGGCAACTTCAGCGCCACAGCCGTTTTCAGACAGCCCTCAATGCAAAGGCTCTAGACGCAAATATTGGTGTGAGAACTAATTCAATCAAGGAAACACTGCATGTTGCTGAAGGGCATATTGAAGAAGGATCAGCCGAGTGGTTCTTGTGGGAGAACAACTCCATTTGGCTCACTAACTTCACACACCATCAGGCTTCCAAGCAGCTCTCAAGGAAACTCAGTTTTCACACTCTATGCTTAGTGCTCTTTGTGTGCCTAGGACTGAAATGAAGCTTGGTCAGCATCCCACACAAACGAATGCTCCACATGCGGGTTTCACATGCCACCAACTCCACATTCACAGGCAACTTCAGCGCCACAGCCGTTTTCAGATAGCCCTCAATGCAAAGGCTCTAGACGCAAATATTGGTGTGAGAGCTAATTCAATCAAGGAAACACTGCCTGTTGGTGAAGGGCATATTGAAGAAGGATCAGCCGAGTGGTTCTTGTGGGAGAACAACTCCATTTGGCTCACTAACTTCACACACCATCAGGCTTCCAAGCAGCTCTCAAGGAAACTCAGTTTTCACACTCTATGGTTAGTGCCCTTTGTATGGCTAGGACTGAAATGAAACTGGTAGAGCATCGCACACAAATGAATGCTCCACATGCGGGTTTCACATGCCACCAACTCCACATTCACAGGCAACTTCAGCGCCACAGCCGTTTTCAGATAGCCCTCAATGCAAAGGCTCTAGACGCAAATATTGGTGTGAGAGCTAATTCAATCAAGGAAACACTGCCTGTTGGTGAAGGGCATATTGAAGAAGGATCAGCCGAGTGGTTCTTGTGGGAGAACAACTCCATTTGGCTCACTAACTTCACACACCATCAGGCTTCCAAGCAGCTCTCAAGGAAACTCAGTTTTCACGCTCTATGCTTAGTGCCGTTTGTATGGCTAGGACTGAAATGAAACCTGGTAGAGCATCCCACAAAAAATAATGCTCCACATGCGGGTTTCACATGCCACCAACTCCACATTCACAGGCAACTTCAGCGCCACAGCCGTTTTCAGATAGCCCTCAATGCAAAGGCTCTAGACGCAAATATTGGTGTGAGAGCTAATTCAATCAAGGAAACACTGCATGTTGGTGAAGGGCATATTGAAGAAGGATCAGCCGAGTGGTTCTTGTGGGAGAACAACTCCATTTGGCTCACTAACTTCACACACCATCAGGCTTCCAAGCAGCTCTCAAGGAAACTCAGTTTTCACACTCTATGCTTAGTGCCCTTTGAGTGCATTATCTAGGAATGAACCTGGTAGAGCATCCCACAATAAATAATGCTCCACATGCGGGTTTCACATGCCACCAACTCCACATTCACAGGCAACTTCAGCGCCACAGCCGTTTTCAGATAGCCCTCAATGCAAAGGCTCTAGACGCAAATATTGGTGTGAGAGCTAATTCAATCAAGGAAACACTGCATGTTGGTGAAGGGCATATTGAAGAAGGATCAGCCGAGTGGTTCTTGTGGGAGAACAACTCCATTTGGCTCACTAACTTCACACACCATCAGGCTTCCAAGCAGCTCTCAAGGAAACTCAGTTTTCACACTCTATGATTAGTGCCCTTTGTATGGCTAGGACTGAAATGAAACTGGTAGAGCATCGCACACAAATGAATGCTCCACATGCGGGTTTCACATGCCACCAACTCCACATTCACAGGCAACTTCAGCGCCACAGCCGTTTTCAGATAGCCCTCAATGCAAAGGCTCTAGACGCAAATATTGGTGTGAGAGCTAATTCAATCAAGGAAACACTGCCTGTTGGTGAAGGGCATATTGAAGAAGGATCAGCCGAGTGGTTCTTGTGGGAGAACAACTCCATTTGGCTCACTAACTTCACACACCATCAGGCTTCCAAGCAGCTCTCAAGGAAACTCAGTTTTCACGCTCTATGCTTAGTGCCGTTTGTATGGCTAGGACTGAAATGAAACCTGGTAGAGCATCCCACAAAAAATAATGCTCCACATGCGGGTTTCACATGCCACCAACTCCACATTCACAGGGAACTTCAGCGCCACAGCCGTTTTCAGATAGCCCTCAATGCAAAGGCTCTAGACGCAAATATTGGTGTGAGAGCTAATTCAATCAAGGAAACACTGCATGTTGGTGAAGGGCATATTGAAGAAGGATCAGCCGAGTGGTTCTTGTGGGAGAACAACTCCATTTGGCTCACTAACTTCACACACCATCAGGCTTCCAAGCAGCTCTCAAGGAAACTCAGTTTTCACACTCTATGCTTAGTGCCCTTTGAGTGCATTATCTAGGAATGAACCTGGTAGAGCATCCCACAAAAAATAATGCTCCACATGCGGGTTTCACATGCCACCAACTCCACATTCACAGGCAACTTCAGCGCCACAGCCGTTTTCAGATAGCCCTCAATGCAAAGGCTCTAGACGCAAATATTGGTGTGAGAGCTAATTCAATCAAGGAAACACTGCATGTTGGTGAAGGGTATATTGAAGAAGGATCAGCTGAGTGGTTCTTGTGGGAGAACAACTCCATTTGGCTCACTAACTTCACACACCATCAGGCTTCCAAGCAGCTCTCAAGGAAACTCAGTTCTCACACTCTATGCTTAGTGCCCTTTGTATGGCTAGGACTGAAATGAACCTGGTAGAGCATCCCACACAAACGAATGCTCCACATGCGGGTTTCACATGCCACCAACTCCACATTCACAGGCAACTTCAGCGCCACAGCCGTTTTCAGATAGCCCTCAATGCAAAGGCTCTAGACGCAAATATTGGTGTGAGAGCTAATTCAATCAAGGAAACACTGCATGTTGGTGAAGGGCATATTGAAGAAGGATCAGCCGAGTGGTTCTTGTGGGAGAACAACTCCATTTGGCTCACTAACTTCACACACCATCAGGCTTCCAAGCAGCTCTCAAGGAAACTCAGTTTTCACACTCTATGCTTAGTGCTCTTTGTGTGCCCAGGACTGTAATGAAGCTTGGTCAGCATCCCACACAAATGAATGCTCCACATGCGGGTTTCACATGCCACCAACTCCACATTCACAGGCAACTTCAGCGCCACAGCCGTTTTCAGATAGCCCTCAATGCAAAGGCTCTAGACGCAAATATTGGTGTGAGAGCTAATTCAATCAAGGAAACACTGCATGTTGGTGAAGGGCATATTGAAGAAGGATCAGCCGAGTGGTTCTTGTGGGAGAACAACTCCATTTGGCTCACTAACTTCACACACCATCAGGCTTCCAAGCAGCTCTCAAGGAAACTCAGTTTTCACACTCTATGCTTAGTGCTCTTTGTGTGCCCAGGACTGAAATGAAGCTTGGTCAGCATCCCACACAAACGAATGCTCCACATGCGGGTTTCACATGCCACCAACTCCACATTCACAGGCAACTTCAGCGCCACAGCCGTTTTCAGACAGCCCTCAATGCAAAGGCTCTAGACGCAAATATTGGTGTGAGAACTAATTCAATCAAGGAAACACTGCATGTTGCTGAAGGGCATATTGAAGAAGGATCAGCCGAGTGGTTCTTGTGGGAGAACAACTCCATTTGGCTCACTAACTTCACACACCATCAGGCTTCCAAGCAGCTCTCAAGGAAACTCAGTTTTCACACTCTATGCTTAGTGCTCTTTGTGTGCCCAGGACTGAAATGAAGCTTGGTCAGCATCCCACACAAATGAATGCTCCACATGCGGGTTTCACATGCCACCAACTCCACATTCACAGGCAACTTCAGCGCCACAGCCGTTTTCAGACAGCCCTCAATGCAAAGGCTCTAGACGCAAATATTGGTGTGAGAACTAATTCAATCAAGGAAACACTGCATGTTGCTGAAGGGCATATTGAAGAAGGATCAGCCGAGTGGTTCTTGTGGGAGAACAACTCCATTTGGCTCACTAACTTCACACACCATCAGGCTTCCAAGCAGCTCTCAAGGAAACTCAGTTTTCACACTCTATGCTTAGTGCTCTTTGTGTGCCTAGGACTGAAATGAAGCTTGGTCAGCATCCCACACAAACGAATGCTCCACATGCGGGTTTCACATGCCACCAACTCCACATTCACAGGCAACTTCAGCGCCACAGCCGTTTTCAGATAGCCCTCAATGCAAAGGCTCTAGACGCAAATATTGGTGTGAGAGCTAATTCAATCAAGGAAACACTGCCTGTTGGTGAAGGGCATATTGAAGAAGGATCAGCCGAGTGGTTCTTGTGGGAGAACAACTCCATTTGGCTCACTAACTTCACACACCATCAGGCTTCCAAGCAGCTCTCAAGGAAACTCAGTTTTCACACTCTATGTTTAGTGCCCTTTGAATGCATTATCAAGGAATGAACTTGGTAGAGAATCCCACACAAACGAATGCTCCACATGCGGGTTTCACATGCCACCAACTCCACATTCACAGGCAACTTCAGCGCCACAGCCGTTTTCAGATAGCCCTCAATGCAAAGGCTCTAGACGCAAATATTGGTGTGAGAGCTAATTCAATCAAGGAAACACTGCATGTTGGTGAAGGGCATATTGAAGAAGGATCAGCCGAGTGGTTCTTGTGGGAGAACAACTCCATTTGGCTCACTAACTTCACACACCATCAGGCTTCCAAGCAGCTCTCAAGGAAACTCAGTTTTCACACTCTATGCTTAGTGCTCTTTGTGTGCCCAGGACTGAAATGAAGCTTGGTCAGCATCCCACACAAACGAATGCTCCACATGCGGGTTTCACATGCCACCAACTCCACATTCACAGGCAACTTCAGCGCCACAGCCGTTTTCAGATAGCCCTCAATGCAAAGGCTCTAGACGCAAATATTGGTGTGAGAGCTAATTCAATCAAGGAAACACTGCATGTTGGTGAAGGGTATATTGAAGAAGGATCAGCCGAGTGGTTCTTGTGGGAGAACAACTCCATTTGGCTCACTAACTTCACACACCATCAGGCTTCCAAGCAGCTCTCAAGGAAACTCAGTTTTCACACTCTATGCTTAGTGCTCTTTGTGTGCCCAGGACTGTAATGAAGCTTGGTCAGCATCCCACACAAACGAATGCTCCACATGCGGGTTTCACATGCCACCAACTCCACATTCACAGGCAACTTCAGTGCCACAGCCGTTTTCAGATAGCCCTCAATGCAAAGGCTCTAGACGCAAATATTGGTGTGAGAGCTAATTCAATCAAGGAAACACTGCATGTTGGTGAAGGGCATATTGAAGAAGGATCAGCCGAGTGGTTCTTGTGGGAGAACAACTCCATTTGGCTCACTAACTTCACACACCATCAGGCTTCCAAGCAGCTCTCAAGGAAACTCAGTTTTCACACTCTATGCTTAGTGCCCTTTGTATGGCTAGGACTGAAATGAACCTGGTAGAGCATCCCACACAAACGAATGCTCCACATGCGGGTTTCACATGCCACCAACTCCACATTCACAGGCAACTTCACCGCCACAGCCGTTTTCAGATAGCCCTCAATGCAAAGGCTCTAGACGCAAATATTGGTGTGAGAGCTAATTCAATCAAGGAAACACTGCCTGTTGGTGAAGGGCATATTGAAGAAGGATCAGCCGAGTGGTTCTTGTGGGAGAACAACTCCATTTGGCTCACTAACTTCACACACCATCAGGCTTCCAAGCAGCTCTCAAGGAAACTCAGTTTTCACGCTCTATGCTTAGTGCCGTTTGTATGGCTAGGACTGAAATGAAACCTGGTAGAGCATCCCACAAAAAATAATGCTCCACATGCGGGTTTCACATGCCACCAACTCCACATTCACAGGCAACTTCAGCGCCACAGCCGTTTTCAGATAGCCCTCAATGCAAAGGCTCTAGACGCAAATATTGGTGTGAGAGCTAATTCAATCAAGGAAACACTGCATGTTGGTGAAGGGCATATTGAAGAAGGATCAGCCGAGTGGTTCTTGTGGGAGAACAACTCCATTTGGCTCACTAACTTCACACACCATCAGGCTTCCAAGCAGCTCTCAAGGAAACTCAGTTTTCACACTCTATGCTTAGTGCCCTTTGAGTGCATTATCTAGGAATGAACCTGGTAGAGCATCCCACAAAAAATAATGCTCCACATGCGGGTTTCACATGCCACCAACTCCACATTCACAGGCAACTTCAGCGCCACAGCCGTTTTCAGATAGCCCTCAATGCAAAGGCTCTAGACGCAAATATTGGTGTGAGAGCTAATTCAATCAAGGAAACACTGCATGTTGGTGAAGGGTATATTGAAGAAGGATCAGCTGAGTGGTTCTTGTGGGAGAACAACTCCATTTGGCTCACTAACTTCACACACCATCAGGCTTCCAAGCAGCTCTCAAGGAAACTCAGTTCTCACACTCTATGCTTAGTGCCCTTTGTATGGCTAGGACTGAAATGAACCTGGTAGAGCATCCCACACAAACGAATGCTCCACATGCGGGTTTCACATGCCACCAACTCCACATTCACAGGCAACTTCAGCGCCACAGCCGTTTTCAGATAGCCCTCAATGCAAAGGCTCTAGACGCAAATATTGGTGTGAGAGCTAATTCAATCAAGGAAACACTGCATGTTGGTGAAGGGCATATTGAAGAAGGATCAGCCGAGTGGTTCTTGTGGGAGAACAACTCCATTTGGCTCACTAACTTCACACACCATCAGGCTTCCAAGCAGCTCTCAAGGAAACTCAGTTTTCACACTCTATGCTTAGTGCTCTTTGTGTGCCCAGGACTGTAATGAAGCTTGGTCAGCATCCCACACAAATGAATGCTCCACATGCGGGTTTCACATGCCACCAACTCCACATTCACAGGCAACTTCAGCGCCACAGCCGTTTTCAGATAGCCCTCAATGCAAAGGCTCTAGACGCAAATATTGGTGTGAGAGCTAATTCAATCAAGGAAACACTGCATGTTGGTGAAGGGCATATTGAAGAAGGATCAGCCGAGTGGTTCTTGTGGGAGAACAACTCCATTTGGCTCAC
The DNA here is from genome assembly GCF_030435755.1 of Ochotona princeps. Taxonomy (NCBI): domain Eukaryota; kingdom Metazoa; phylum Chordata; class Mammalia; order Lagomorpha; family Ochotonidae; genus Ochotona; species Ochotona princeps. The sequence goes on along the minus strand of NW_026697930.1, from coordinate 9,285 downwards.
TAACTTCACACACCATCAGGCTTCCAAGCAGCTCTCAAGGAAACTCAGTTTTCACACTCTATGCTTAGTGCTCTTTGTGTGCCCAGGACTGAAATGAAGCTTGGTCAGCATCCCACACAAACGAATGCTCCACATGCGGGTTTCACATGCCACCAACTCCACATTCACAGGCAACTTCAGCGCCACAGCCGTTTTCAGACAGCCCTCAATGCAAAGGCTCTAGACGCAAATATTGGTGTGAGAACTAATTCAATCAAGGAAACACTGCATGTTGCTGAAGGGCATATTGAAGAAGGATCAGCCGAGTGGTTCTTGTGGGAGAACAACTCCATTTGGCTCACTAACTTCACACACCATCAGGCTTCCAAGCAGCTCTCAAGGAAACTCAGTTTTCACACTCTATGCTTAGTGCTCTTTGTGTGCCCAGGACTGAAATGAAGTTTGGTCAGCATCCCACACAAACGAATGCTCCACATGCGGGTTTCACATGCCACCAACTCCACATTCACAGGCAACTTCAGCGCCACAGCCGTTTTCAGATAGCCCTCAATGCAAAGGCTCTAGACGCAAATATTGGTGTGAGAACTAATTCAATCAAGGAAACACTGCATGTTGCTGAAGGGCATATTGAAGAAGGATCAGCCGAGTGGTTCTTGTGGGAGAACAACTCCATTTGGCTCACTAACTTCACACACCATCAGGCTTCCAAGCAGCTCTCAAGGAAACTCAGTTTTCACACTCTATGCTTAGTGCTCTTTGTGTGCCCAGGACTGAAATGAAGCTTGGTCAGCATCCCACACAAACGAATGCTCCACATGCGGGTTTCACATGCCACCAACTCCACATTCACAGGCAACTTCAGCGCCACAGCCGTTTTCAGATAGCCCTCAATGCAAAGGCTCTAGACGCAAATATTGGTGTGAGAGCTAATTCAATCAAGGAAACACTGCATGTTGGTGAAGGGTATATTGAAGAAGGATCAGCCGAGTGGTTCTTGTGGGAGAACAACTCCATTTGGCTCACTAACTTCACACACCATCAGGCTTCCAAGCAGCTCTCAAGGAAACTCAGTTTTCACACTCTATGCTTAGTGCTCTTTGTGTGCCCAGGACTGTAATGAAGCTTGGTCAGCATCCCACACAAACGAATGCTCCACATGCGGGTTTCACATGCCACCAACTCCACATTCACAGGCAACTTCAGTGCCACAGCCGTTTTCAGATAGCCCTCAATGCAAAGGCTCTAGACGCAAATATTGGTGTGAGAGCTAATTCAATCAAGGAAACACTGCATGTTGGTGAAGGGCATATTGAAGAAGGATCAGCCGAGTGGTTCTTGTGGGAGAACAACTCCATTTGGCTCACTAACTTCACACACCATCAGGCTTCCAAGCAGCTCTCAAGGAAACTCAGTTTTCACACTCTATGCTTAGTGCCCTTTGTATGGCTAGGACTGAAATGAACCTGGTAGAGCATCCCACACAAACGAATGCTCCACATGCGGGTTTCACATGCCACCAACTCCACATTCACAGGCAACTTCAGCGCCACAGCCGTTTTCAGATAGCCCTCAATGCAAAGGCTCTAGACGCAAATATTGGTGTGAGAGCTAATTCAATCAAGGAAACACTGCATGTTGGTGAAGGGCATATTGAAGAAGGATCAGCCGAGTGGTTCTTGTGGGAGAACAACTCCATTTGGCTCACTAACTTCACACACCATCAGGCTTCCAAGCAGCTCTCAAGGAAACTCAGTTTTCACACTCTATGCTTAGTGCCCTTTGAGTGCATTATCTAGGAATGAACCTGGTAGAGCATCCCACACAAACGAATGCTCCACATGCGGGTTTCACATGCCACCAACTCCACATTCACAGGCAACTTCAGCGCCACAGCCGTTTTCAGATAGCCCTCAATGCAAAGGCTCTAGACGCAAATATTGGTGTGAGAGCTAATTCAATCAAGGAAACACTGCATGTTGGTGAAGGGCATATTGAAGAAGGATCAGCCGAGTGGTTCTTGTGGGAGAACAACTCCATTTGGCTCACTAACTTCACACACCATCAGGCTTCCAAGCAGCTCTCAAGGAAACTCAGTTTTCACACTCTATGCTTAGTGCCCTTTGAGTGCATTATCTAGGAATGAACCTGGTAGAGCAACCCAAAAAAAATAATGCTCCACATGCGGGTTTCACATGCCACCAACTCCACATTCACAGGCAACTTCAGCGGCACAGCCGTTTTCAGATAGCCCTCAATGCAAAGGCTCTAGACGCAAATATTGGTGTGAGAGCTAATTCAATCAAGGAAACACTGCATGTTGGTGAAGGGCATATTGAAGAAGGATCAGCCGAGTGGTTCTTGTGGGAGAACAACTCCATTTGGCTCACTAACTTCACACACCATCAGGCTTCCAAGCAGCTCTCAAGGAAACTCAGTTTTCACACTCTATGATTAGTGCCCTTTGTATGGCTAGGACTGAAATGAAACTGGTAGAGCATCGCACACAAATGAATGCTCCACATGCGGGTTTCACATGCCACCAACTCCACATTCACAGGCAACTTCAGCGCCACAGCCGTTTTCAGATAGCCCTCAATGCAAAGGCTCTAGACGCAAATATTGGTGTGAGAGCTAATTCAATCAAGGAAACACTGCATGTTGGTGAAGGGCATATTGAAGAAGGATCAGCCGAGTGGTTCTTGTGGGAGAACAACTCCATTTGGCTCACTAACTTCACACACCATCAGGCTTCCAAGCAGCTCTCAAGGAAACTCAGTTTTCACACTCTATGCTTAGTGCCCTTTGTATGGCTAGGACTGAAATGAACCTGGTAGAGCATCCGACACAAACGAATGCTCCACATGCGGGTTTCACATGCCACCAACTCCACATTCACAGGCAACTTCAGCGCCACAGCCGTTTTCAGATAGCCCTCAATGCAAAGGCTCTAGACGCAAATATTGGTGTGAGAGCTAATTCAATCAAGGAAACACTGCATGTTGGTGAAGGGCATATTGAAGAAGGATCAGCCGAGTGGTTCTTGTGGGAGAACAACTCCATTTGGCTCACTAACTTCACACACCATCAGGCTTCCAAGCAGCTCTCAAGGAAACTCAGTTTTCACACTCTATGCTTAGTGCCCTTTGAGTGCATTATCTAGGAATGAACCTGGTAGAGCATTCCACACAAACGAATGCTCCACATGCGGGTTTCACATGCCACCAACTCCACATTCACAGGCAACTTCAGCGCCACAGCCGTTTTCAGATAGCCCTCAATGCAAAGGCTCTAGACGCAAATATTGGTGTGAGAGCTAATTCAATCAAGGAAACACTGCATGTTGGTGAAGGGCGTATTGAAGAAGGATCAGCCGAGTGGTTCTTGTGGGAGAACAACTCCATTTGGCTCACTAACTTCACACACCATCAGGCTTCCAAGCAGCTCTCAAGGAAACTCAGTTTTCACGCTCTGTGCTTAGTTCCGTTTGTATGGCTAGGACTGAAATGAACCTGGTAGAGCATCCCACACAGACGAATGCTCCACATGCGGGTTTCACATGCCACCAACTCCACATTCACAGGCAACTTCAGCGCCACAGCCGTTTTCAGATAGCCCTCAATGCAAAGGCTCTAGAAGCAAATATTGGTGTGAGAGCTAATTCAATCAAGGAAACACTGCATGTTGGTGAAGGGCATATTGAAGAAGGATCAGCCGAGTGGTTCTTGTGGGAGAACAACTCCATTTGGCTCACTAACTTCACACACCATCAGGCTTCCAAGCAGCTCTCAAGGAAACTCAGTTTTCACACTCTATGCTTAGTGCCCTTTGAGTGCATTATCTAGGAATGAACCTGGTAGAGCATCCCAGAAAAAATAATGCTCCACATGCGGGTTTCACATGCCACCAACTCCACATTCACAGGCAACTTCAGCGCCACAGCCGTTTTCAGATAGCCCTCAATGCAAAGGCTCTAGACGCAAATATTGGTGTGAGAGCTAATTCAATCAAGGAAACACTGCATGTTGGTGAAGGGCATATTGAAGAAGGATCAGCCGAGTGGTTCTTGTGGGAGAACAACTCCATTTGGCTCACTAACTTCACACACCATCAGGCTTCCAAGCAGCTCTCAAGGAAACTCAGTTTTCACACTCTATGCTTAGTGCCCTTTGAGTGCATCATCTAGGAATGAACCTGGTAGAGCATCCCACACAAACGAATGCTCCACATGCGGGTTTCACATGCCACCAACTCCACATTCACAGGCAACTTCAGCGCCACAGCCGTTTTCAGATAGCCCTCAATGCAAAGGCTCTAGACGCAAATATTGGTGTGAGAGCTAATTCAATCAAGGAAACACTGCATGTTGGTGAAGGGCATATTGAAGAAGGATCAGCCGAGTGGTTCTTGTGGGAGAACAACTCCATTTGGCTCACTAACTTCACACACCATCAGGCTTCCAAGCAGCTCTCAAGGAAACTCAGTTTTCACACTCTATGCTTAGTGCCCTTTGAGTGCATTATCTAGGAATGAACCTGGTAGAGCATTCCACACAAACGAATGCTCCACATGCGGGTTTCACATGCCAACAACTCCACATTCACAGGCAACTTCAGCGCCACAGCCGTTTTCAGATAGCCCTCAATGCAAAGGCTCTAGACGCAAATATTGGTGTGAGAGCTAATTCAATCAAGGAAACACTGCATGTTGGTGAAGGGCATATTGAAGAAGGATCAGCCGAGTGGTTCTTGTGGGAGAACAACTCCATTTGGCTCACTAACTTCACACACCATCAGGCTTCCAAGCAGCTCTCAAGGAAACTCAGTTTTCACACTCTATGCTTAGTGCCCTTTGAGTGCCTAGGACTGAAATGAAGTTTGGTCAGCATCCCACACAAACGAATGCTCCACATGCGGGTTTCACATGCCACCAACTCCACATTCACAGGCAACTTCAGCGCCACAGCCCTTTTCAGATAGCCCTCAATGCAAAGGCTCTAGACGCAAATATTGGTGTGAGAGCTAATTCAATCAAGGAAACACTGCATGTTGGTGAAGGGCATATTGAAGAAGGATTAGCCGAGTGGTTCTTGTGGGAGAACAACTCCATTTGGCTCACTAACTTCACACACCATCAGGCTTCCAAGCAGCTCTCAAGGAAACTCAGTTTTCACACTCTATGCTTAGTGCCCTTTGAGTGCCTAGGACTGAAATGAAGCTTGGTAGAGCATCCCATAGAAACGAATGCTCCACATGCGGGTTTCACATGCCACCAACTCCACATTCACAGGCAACTTCAGCGCCACAGCCGTTTTCAGATAGCCCTCAATGCAAAGGCTCTAGACGCAAATATTGGTGTGAGAGCTAATTCAATCAAGGAAACACTGCATGTTGGTGAAGGGCATATTGAAGAAGGATCAGCCGAGTGGTTCTTGTGGGAGAACAACTCCATTTGGCTCACTAACTTCACACACCATCAGGCTTCCAAGCAGCTCTCAAGGAAACTCAGTTTTCACACTCTATGCTTAGTGCCCTTTGAGTGCCTAGGACTGAAATGAAGTTTGCTCAGCATCCCACACAAACGAATGCTCCACATGCGGGTTTCACATGCCACCAACTCCACATTCACAGGCAACTTCAGCGCCACAGCCCTTTTCAGATAGCCCTCAATGCAAAGGCTCTAGACGCAAATATTGGTGTGAGAGCTAATTCAATCAAGGAAACACTGCATGTTGGTGAAGGGCATATTGAAGAAGGATTAGCCGAGTGGTTCTTGTGGGAGAACAACTCCATTTGGCTCACTAACTTCACACACCATCAGGCTTCCAAGCAGCTCTCAAGGAAACTCAGTTTTCACACTCTATGCTTAGTGCCCTTTGAGTGCCTAGGACTGAAATGAAGCTTGGTAGAGCATCCCATAGAAACGAATGCTCCACATGCGGGTTTCACATGCCACCAACTCCACATTCACAGGCAACTTCAGCGCCACAGCCGTTTTCAGATAGCCCTCAATGCAAAGGCTCTAGACGCAAATATTGGTGTGAGAGCTAATTCAATCAAGGAAACACTGCATGTTGGTGAAGGGCATATTGAAGAAGGATCAGCCGAGTGGTTCTTGTGGGAGAACAACTCCATTTGGCTCACTAACTTCACACACCATCAGGCTTCCAAGCAGCTCTCAAGGAAACTCAGTTTTCACACTCTATGCTTAGTGCCCTTTGAGTGCATTATCTAGGAATGAACCTGGTAGAGCATCCCAGAAAAAATAATGCTCCACATGCGGGTTTCACATGCCACCAACTCCACATTCACAGGCAACTTCAGCGCCACAGCTGTTTTCAGATAGCCCTCAATGCAAAGGCTCTAGACGCAAATATTGGTGTGAGAGCTAATTCAATCAAGGAAACACTGCATGTTGGTGAAGGGCATATTGAAGAAGCATCAGCCGAGTGGTTCTTGTGGGAGAACAACTCCATTTGGCTCACTAACTTCACACACCATCAGGCTTCCAAGCAGCTCTCAAGGAAACTCAGTTTTCACACTCTATGCTTAGTGCCCTTTGAGTGCATCATCTAGGAATGAACCTGGTAGAGCATCCCACACAAACGAATGCTCCACATGCGGGTTTCACATGCCACCAACTCCACATTCACAGGCAACTTCAGCGCCACAGCCGTTTTCAGATAGCCCTCAATGCAAAGGCTCTAGACGCAAATATTGGTGTGAGAGCTAATTCAATCAAGGAAACACTGCATGTTGGTGAAGGGCATATTGAAGAAGGATCAGCCGAGTGGTTCTTGTGGGAGAACAACTCCATTTGGCTCACTAACTTCACACACCATCAGGCTTCCAAGCAGCTCTCAAGGAAACTCAGTTTTCACACTCTATGCTTAGTGCCCTTTGAGTGCCTAGGACTGAAATGAAGTTTGGTCAGCATCCCACACAAACGAATGCTCCACATGCGGGTTTCACATGCCACCAACTCCACATTCACAGGCAACTTCAGCGCCACAGCCCTTTTCAGATAGCCCTCAATGCAAAGGCTCTAGACGCAAATATTGGTGTGAGAGCTAATTCAATCAAGGAAACACTGCATGTTGGTGAAGGGCATATTGAAGAAGGATTAGCCGAGTGGTTCTTGTGGGAGAACAACTCCATTTGGCTCACTAACTTCACACACCATCAGGCTTCCAAGCAGCTCTCAAGGAAACTCAGTTTTCACACTCTATGCTTAGTGCCCTTTGAGTGCATTATCTAGGAATGAACCTGGTAGAGCATCCCACACAAACGAATGCTCCACATGCGGGTTTCACATGCCACCAACTCCACATTCACAGGCAACTTCAGCGCCACAGCCGTTTTCAGATAGCCCTCAATGCAAAGGCTCTAGACGCAAATATTGGTGTGAGAGCTAATTCAATCAAGGAAACACTGCATGTTGGTGAAGGGCATATTGAAGAAGGATCAGCCGAGTGGTTCTTGTGGGAGAACAACTCCATTTGGCTCACTAACTTCACACACCATCAGGCTTCCAAGCAGCTCTCAAGGAAACTCAGTTTTCACACTCTATGATTAGTGCCCTTTGTATGGCTAGGACTGAAATGAAACTGGTAGAGCATCGCACACAAATGAATGCTCCACATGCGGGTTTCACATGCCACCAACTCCACATTCACAGGCAACTTCAGCGCCACAGCCGTTTTCAGATAGCCCTCAATGCAAAGGCTCTAGACGCAAATATTGGTGTGAGAGCTAATTCAATCAAGGAAACACTGCCTGTTGGTGAAGGGCATATTGAAGAAGGATCAGCCGAGTGGTTCTTGTGGGAGAACAACTCCATTTGGCTCACTAACTTCACACACCATCAGGCTTCCAAGCAGCTCTCAAGGAAACTCAGTTTTCACACTCCATACCTAGTGCCCTTTGAGTGCATTATCTAGGAATGAACTTGGTAGAGCATCCCACAAAAAATAATGCTCCACATGCGGGTTTCACATGCCACCAACTCCACATTCACAGGCAACTTCAGCGCCACAGCCGTTTTCAGATAGCCCTCAATGCAAAGGCTCTAGACGCAAATATTGGTGTGAGAGCTAATTCAATCAAGGAAACACTGCATGTTGGTGAAGGGCATATTGAAGAAGGATCAGCCGAGTGGTTCTTGTGGGAGAACAACTCCATTTGGCTCACTAACTTCACACACCATCAGGCTTCCAAGCAGCTCTCAAGGAAACTCAGTTTTCACACTCTATGCTTAGTGCCCTTTGTATGGCTAGGACTGAAATGAACCTGGTAGAGCATCCCACACAAACGAATGCTCCACATGCGGGTTTCACATGCCACCAACTCCACATTCACAGGCAACTTCAGCGCCACAGCCGTTTTCAGATAGCCCTCAATGCAAAGGCTCTAGAAGCAAATATTGGTGTGAGAGCTAATTCAATCAAGGAAACACTGCATGTTGGTGAAGGGCATATTGAAGAAGGATCAGCCGAGTGGTTCTTGTGGGAGAACAACTCCATTTGGCTCACTAACTTCACACACCATCAGGCTTCCAAGCAGCTCTCAAGGAAACTCAGTTTTCACACTCTATGCTTAGTGCCCTTTGAGTGCATTATCTAGGAATGAACCTGGTAGAGCATCCCAGAAAAAATAATGCTCCACATGCGGGTTTCACATGCCACCAACTCCACATTCACAGGCAACTTCAGCGCCACAGCCGTTTTCAGATAGCCCTCAATGCAAAGGCTCTAGACGCAAATATTGGTGTGAGAGCTAATTCAATCAAGGAAACACTGCATGTTGGTGAAGGGCATATTGAAGAAGGATCAGCCGAGTGGTTCTTGTGGGAGAACAACTCCATTTGGCTCACTAACTTCACACACCATCAGGCTTCCAAGCAGCTCTCAAGGAAACTCAGTTTTCACACTCTATGCTTAGTGCCCTTTGAGTGCATCATCTAGGAATGAACCTGGTAGAGCATCCCACACAAACGAATGCTCCACATGCGGGTTTCACATGCCACCAACTCCACATTCACAGGCAACTTCAGCGCCACAGCCGTTTTCAGATAGCCCTCAATGCAAAGGCTCTAGACGCAAATATTGGTGTGAGAGCTAATTCAATCAAGGAAACACTGCATGTTGGTGAAGGGCATATTGAAGAAGGATCAGCCGAGTGGTTCTTGTGGGAGAACAACTCCATTTGGCTCACTAACTTCACACACCATCAGGCTTCCAAGCAGCTCTCAAGGAAACTCAGTTTTCACACTCTATGCTTAGTGCCCTTT
>NW_026697929.1:0-32009 GCF_030435755.1 Ochotona princeps | reverse complement strand
AAACTCAGTTTTCACACTCTATGCTTAGTGCCCTTTGAGTGCATTATCTAGGAATGAACCTGATAGAGCATCCCACACAAACGAATGCTCCACATGCGGTTTTCACATGCCACCAACTCCACATTCACAGGCAACTTCAGCGCCACAGCCGTTTTCAGATAGCCCTCAATGCAAAGGCTCTAGACGCAAATATTGGTGTGAGAGCTAATTCAATCAAGGAAACTCTGCATGTTGGTGAAGGGCGTATTGAAGAAGGATCAGCCGAGTGGTTCTTGTGGGAGAACAACTCCATTTGGCTCACTAACTTCACACACCATCTGGCTTCCAACCAACTCTCAAGGAAACTCAGTTTTCACACTCTATGCTTAGTGCCCTTTGAGTGCATTATCTAGGAATGAACCTGGTAGAGCATCCCACACAAACGAATGCTCCACATGCGGGTTTCACATGCCACCAACTCCACATTCACAGGCAACTTCAGCACCACAGCCGTTTTCAGATAGCCCTCAATGCAAAGGCTCTAGACGCAAATATTGGTGTGAGAGCTAATTCAATCAAGGAAACACTGCATGTTGGTGAAGGGCATATTAAAGAAGGATCAGCCGAGTGGTTCTTGTGGAGAACAACTCCATTTGGCTCACTAACTTCACACACCATCAGGCTTCCAAGCAGCTCTCAAGGAAACTCAGTTTTCACACTCTATGCTTAGTGCCCTTTGAGTACCTATGACTGAAATGAAGCTTGGTGAACATCCCACACAAACGAATGCTCCACATGCGGGTTTCACATGCCACCAACTCCACATTCACAGGCAACTTCAGCGCCACAGCCGTTTTCAGATAGCCCTCAATGCAAAGGCTCTAGACGCAAATATTGGTGTGAGAGCTAATTCAATCAAGGAAACACTGCATGTTGGTGAAGGGCATATTGAAAAAGGTTCAGCCAAGTGGTTCTTGTGGGAGAACAACTCCATTTGGCTCACTAACTTCACACACCATCAGGTTTCCAAGCAGCTCTCAAGAAAACTGTTTTCACACTCTATGCTTAGTGCCCTTTGAGTGCCTAGGACTGAAATGAACCTGGTAGAGCATCCCACACAAACGAATGCTCCACATGCGGGTTTCACATGCCACCAACTCCACATTCACAGGCAACTTCAGCGCCACAGCCGTTTACAGATAGCACTCAATGCAAAGGCTCTAGACGCAAATATTGGGTGTGAGAGCTAATTCAATCAAGGAAACACTGCATGTTGGTGAAGGGCATATTGAAGAAGGATCAGAGGAGTGGTTCTTGTGGGAGAACAACTCCATTTGGCTCACTAACTTCACACACCATCAGGCTTCCAAGCAGCTCTCAAGGAAACTCAGTTTTCACACTCTATGCTTAGTGCCCGTTGAGTACAAAGGACTGAAATGATGCTTGGTGAGCATCCCACACAAACGAATGCTCCACATGCGGGTTTCACATGCCACCAACTCCACATTCACAGGCAACTTCAGCTCCACTGCCGTTTTCAGATAGCCCTCAATGCAAAGTATCTAGACGCAAATATTGGTATGAGAGCTAATTCAATCAAGGAAACACTGCTTGTTGGTGAAGGGCATATTGAAGAAGGATCAGCCGAGTGGTTCTTGTGGGAGAACAACTCCATTTGGCTCACTAACTTCACACACCATTCGGCTTCCAAACAGCTCTCAAGGAAACTCATTTTTCACACTCTATGCTTAGTGCCCTTTGGTGCATTATCTAGGAAAGAACCTGGTAGAGCATCCCACACAAACGAATGCTCCACATGCGGGTTTCACATGCCACCAACTCCACATTCACAGGCAACTTCAGCGCCACAGCCGTTTTCAGATAGCCCTCAATGCAAAGGCTCTAGACGCAAATATTGGTGTGAGAGCTAATTCAATCAAGGAAACACTGCATGTTGGTGAAGGGGCATATTGAAGAAGGATCAGCCGAGTGGTTCTTGTGGGAGAACAACTCCATTTGGCTCACTAACTTCACACACCATCAGGCTTCCAAGCAGCTCTCAAGGAAACTCAGTTTTCACACTCTATGCTTAGTGCCCGTTGAGTACAAAGGACTGAAATGATGCTTGGTGAGCTTCCCACACAAACGAATGCTCCACATGCGAGTTTCACATGCCGCCAACTCCACATTCACAGGCAACTTCAGCGCCACAGCCGTTTTCAGATAGCCCTCAATGCAAAGGCTCTAGACGCAAATATTGGTGTGAGAGCTAATTCAATCAAGGAAACACTGCTTGTTGGTGAAGGGCATATTGAAGAAGGATCAGCCGAGTGGTTCTTGTGGGAGAACAACTCCATTTGGCTCACTAACTTCACACACCATCAGGCTTCCAAGCAGCTCTCAAGGAAACTCAGTTTTCACACTCTATGCTTAGTGCCCTTTGAGTGCATTATCTAGGAATGAACCTGGTAGAGCATGCCACACAAACGACTGCTCCACATGCGGGTTTCACATGCCACACAACTCCACATTCACAGGCAACTTCAGCGCCACAGCCATTTTCAGATAGCCCTCAATGCAAAGGCTCTAGACGCAAATATTGGTGTGAGAGCTAATTCAATCAAGGAAACACTGCATGTTGGGGAAGGGCATATTGAAGAAGGATCAGCCGAGTGGTTCTTGTGGAGAGAACAACTCCATTTGGCTCACTAACTTCACACACCATCTGGCTTCCAAGCAACTCTCAAGGAAACTCAGTTTTCACACTCTATGCTTAGTGCCCTTTGAGTGCCTAGGACTGAAATGAACCTGGTAGAGCATGCCACACAAACGAATGCTCCACATGCGGGTTTCACATGCCACCAACTCCACATTCACAGGCAACTTCAGCGCCACAGCCGTTTTCAGATAGCCCTCAATGCAAAGGCTCTAGACGCAAATATTGGTGTGAGAGCTAATTCAATCAAGGAAACACTGCATGTTGGTGAAGGGCATATTAAAGAAGGATCAGCCGAGTGGTTCTTGTGGGAGAACAACTCCATTTGGCTCACTAACTTCACACACCATCAGGCTTCCAAGCAGCTCTCAAGGAAACTCAGTTTTCACACTCTATGCTTAGTGCCCTTTGAGTGCATTATCTAGGAATGAACCTGGTCGAGCATCCCACACAAACGAATGCTCCACATGCGGGTTTCACATGCCACCAACTCCACATTCACAGGCAACTTCAGCGCCACAGCCGTTTTCAGATAGCCCTCAATGCAAAGGCTCTAGACGCAAATATTGGGTGTGAGAGCTAATTCAATCAAGCAAACACTGCTTGTTGGTGAAGGGCATATTGAAAAAGGATCAGCCAAGTGGTTCTTGTGGGAGAACAACTCCATTTGGCTCACTAACTTCACACACCATCAGGCTTCCAAACAGCTCTCAAGGAAACTCAGTTTTCACACTCTATGCTTAGTGCCCTTTGAGTGCATTATCTAGGAATGAACCTGGTAGAGCATCCCACACAAACGAATGCTCCACATGCGGGTTTCACATGCCACCAACTCCACATTGACAGGCAACTTCAGCGCCACAGCCGTTTTCAGATAGCCCTCAATGCAAAGGCTCTAGACACAAATATTGGGTGTGAGAGCTAATTCAATCAAGGAAACACTGCATGTTGGTGAAGGGCATATTGAAGAAGGATCAGCCGAGTGGATCTTGTGGGAGAACAACTCCATTTGGCTTACTAACTTCACACACCATCAGGCATCCAAGCAACTCTCAAGGAAACTCAGTTTTCACACTCTATGCTTAGTGCCCGTTGAGTACAAAGGACAGAAATGATGCTTGGTGAGCATCCCACACAAACGAATGCTCCACATGCGAGTTTCACATGCCACCAACTCCACATTCACAGGCAACTTCAGCGCCACAGCCGTTTTCAGATAGCCCTCAATGCAAAGGCTCTAGACGCAAATATTGGTATGAGAGCTAATTCAATCAAGGAAACACTGCATGTTGGTGAAGGGCATATTGAAGAAGGATCAGCCAAGTGCTTCTTGTGGGAGCAAGTGCTTCTTGTGGGAGAACAACTCCATTTGGCTCACTAACTTCACACACCATCAGGCTTCCAAGCAGCTCTCAAGGAAACTCAGTTTTCACACTCTATGCTTAGTGCCCTTTGAGTGCATTATCTAGGAATAAACCTGGTAGAGCAAGCAACACAAACGAATGCTCCACATGCGGGTTTCACATGCCACCAACTCCACATTCACAGGCAACTTCAGCGCCACAGCCGTTTTCAGATAGCCCTCAATGCAAAGGCTCTAGACGCAAATTTTGGTGTGAGAGCTAATTCAATCAAGGAAACACTGCATGTTGGTGAAGGGCATATTGAAGAAGGATCAGCCGAGTGGTTCTTGTGGGAGAACAACTCCATTTGGCTCACTAACTTCACACACCATCAGGCTTCCAAGCAACTCTCAAGGAAACTCAGTTTTCACACTCTATGCTTAGTGCCCTTTGAGTGCCTAGGACTGAAATGAACCTGGTAGAGCATGCCACACAAACGAATGCTCCACATGCGGGTTTCACATGCCACCAACTCCACATTCACAGGCAACTTCAGCGCCACAGCCGTTTTCAGATAGCCCTCAATGCAAAGGCTCTAGACGCAAATATTGGTGTGAGAGCTAATTCAATCAAGGAAACACTGCATGTTGGTGAAGGGCATATTGAAAAAGGTTCAGCCAAGTGGTTCTTGTGGGAGAACAACTCCATTTGGCTCACTAACTTCACACACCATCAGGTTTCCAAGCAGCTCTCAAGAAAACTGTTTTCACACTCTATGCTTAGTGCCCTTTGAGTGCCTAGGACTGAAATGAACCTGGTAGAGCATCCCACACAAACGAATGCTCCACATGCGGGTTTCACATGCCACCAACTCCACATTCACAGGCAACTTCAGCGCCACAGCCGTTTTCAGATAGCCCTCAATGCAAAGGCTCTAGACGCAAATATTGGTGTGAGAGCTAATTCAATCAAGGAAACACTGCATGTTGGTGAAGGGCATATTGAAGAAGGATCAGCCGAGTGGTTCTTGTGGGAGAACAACTCCATTTGGCTCCCTAACTTCACACACCATCAGGCTTCCAAGCAGCTCTCAAGGAAACTCAGTTTTCACACTCTATGCTTAGTGCCCTTTGAGTACCTAGGACTGAAATGAAGCTTGGTGAGCATCCCACACAAACGAATGCTCCACATGCGGGGTTTCACATGCCACCAACTCCACATTCACAGGCAACTTCAGCGCCACAGCCGTTTTCAGATAGCCCTCAATGCAAAGGCTCTAGACGCAAATATTGGTGTGAGAGCTAATTCAATCAAGGAAACACTGCATGTTGGTGAAGGGCATATTGAAGAAGGATCAGCCGAGTGGTTCTTGTGGGAGAACAACTCCATTTGGCTCACTAACTTCACACACCATCAGGCTTCCAAGCAGCTCTCAAGGAAACTCAGTTTTCACACTCTATGCTTAGTGCCCTTTGAGTGCATTATCTAGGAATGAACCTGGTAGAGCATGCCACACAAACGAATGCTCCACATGCGGGTTTCACATGCCACCAACTCCACATTCACAGGCAACTTCAGCGCCACAGCCGTTTTCAGATAGCCCTCAATGCAAAGGCTTTAGACGCAAATATTGGTGTGAGAGCTAATTCAATCAAGGAAACACTGCATGTTGGTGAAGGGCATATTGAAGAAGGATCAGCCGAGTGGTTCTTGTGGGAGAACAACTCCATTTGGCTCACTAACTTCACACACCATCAGGCTTCCAAGCAGCTCTCAAGGAAACTCAGTTTTCACACTCTATGCTTAGTGCCCTTTGAGTGCATTATCTAGGAATGAACCTGGTAGAGCATCCCACACAAACGAATGCTCCACATGCGGGTTTCACATGCCACCAACTCCACATTCACAGGCAACTTCAGCGCCACAGCCGTTTTCAGATAGCCCTCAATGCAAAGGCTCTAGACGCAAATATTGGTGTGGGGGATAATTCAATCAAGGAAACACTGCATGTTGGTGAAGGGCATATTGAAGAAGGATCGGCCGAGTGATTCTTGTGGGAGAACAACTCCATTTGGCTCACTAACTTCACACACCATCAGGCTTCCAAACAGCTCTCAAGGAAACTCAGTTTTCACACTCTATGCTTAGTGCCCTTTGAGTACCTACGACTGAAATGAACCTGGTAGAGCATCCCACACAAACGAATGCTCCACATGTGGGTTTCACATGCCACCAACTCCACATTCACAGGCAACTTCAGCGCCACAGCCGTTTTCAGATAGCCCTCAATGCAAAGGCTCTAGACGCAAATATTGGTGTGAGAGCTAATTCAATCAAGGAAACACTGCTTGTTGGTGAAGGGCATATTTAAAAAGGATCAGCCAAGTGGTTCTTGTGGGAGAACAACTCCATTTGGCTCACTAACTTCACACACCATCAGGCTTCCAAACAGCTCTCAAGGAAACTCAGTTTTCACACTCTATGCTTAGTGCCCATTGAGTGCATTATCTAAGAATGAACCTGGTAGAGCATGCCACACAAACGAATGCTCCACATGCGGGTTTCACATGCCACCAACTCCACATTGACAGGCAACTTCAGCGCCACAGCTGTTTTCAGATAGCCCTCAATGCAAAGGCTCTAGACGCAAATATTGGTGTGAGAGCTAATTCAATCAAGGAAACACTGCATGTTGGTGAAGGGCATATTGAAGAAGGATCAGCCGAGTGGTTCTTGTGGGAGAACAACTCCATTTGGCTCACTAACTTCACACACCATCAGGCTTCCAAGCAGCTCTCAAGGAAACTCAGTTTTCACACTCTATGCTTAGTGCCCTTTGAGGGCCTAGGACTGAAATGAACCTGGTAGAGCATGCCACACAAACGATTGCTCCACATGCGGTTTTCACATGCCACCAACTCCACATTCACAGGCAACTTCAGCGCCACAGCCGTTTTCAGATAGCCCTCAATGCAAAGGCTCTAGACGCAAATATTGGTGTGAGAGCTAATTCAATCAAGGAAACACTGCATGTTGGTGAAGGGCGTATTGAAGAAGGATCAGCCGAG
Source organism: Ochotona princeps (assembly GCF_030435755.1). Taxonomy (NCBI): domain Eukaryota; kingdom Metazoa; phylum Chordata; class Mammalia; order Lagomorpha; family Ochotonidae; genus Ochotona; species Ochotona princeps. Next base: position 24,903 of record NW_026697929.1, on the reverse strand, counting down.
TGGTTCTTGTGGGAGAACAACTCCATTTGGCTCACTAACTTCACACACCATCTGGCTTCCAACCAACTCTCAAGGAAACTCAGTTTTCACACTCTATGCTTAGTGCCCTTGGAGTGCCTAGGACTGAAATGAACCTGGTAGAGCATCCCACACAAACGAATGCTCCACATGCGGGTTTCACATGTCACCAGCTCCACATTCATAGGCAACTTCAGCGCCACAGCCGTTTTCAGATATTCCTCAATGCAAAGGCTCTAGACGCAAATATTGGTGTGAGAGCTAATTCAATCAAGGAAACACTGCATGTTGGTGAAGGGCATATTGAAGAAGGGTCAGCCGAGTGGTTCTTGTGGGAGAACAACTCCATTTGGCTCACTAACTTCACACACCATCAGGCTTCCAAGCAGCTCTCAAGGAAACTCAGTTTTCACACTCTATGCTTAGTGCCCTTTGAATGGCTAGGACTGAAATGAACCTGGTAGAGCATCCCACACAAACGAATGCTCCACATGCGGGTTTCACATGCCACCAACTCCACATTCACAGGCAACTTCAGCGCCACAGCCGTTTTCAGATAGCCCTCAATGCAAAGGCTCTAGACGCAAATATTGGTGTGAGAGCTAATTCAATCAAGGAAACACTGCATGTTGGTGAAGAGCAAATTGAAGAAGGATCAGCCGAGTGGTTCTTGTGGGAGAACAACTCCATTTGGCTCACTAACTTCACACACCATCAGGCTTCCAAGCAGCTCTCAAGGAAACTCAGTTTTCACACTCTATGCTTAGTGCCCTTTCTTTGGCTAGGACTGAAATGAACCTGGTAGAGCATCCCACACAAACGAATGCTCCACATGCGGGTTTCACATGCCACCAACTCCACATTCACAGGCAACTTCAGCGCCACAGCCGTTTTCAGATAGCCCTCAATGCAAAGGCTCTAGACGCAAATATTGGTGTGAGAGCTAATTCAATCAAGGAAACACTGCATGTTGGTGAAGGGCATATTGAAGAAGGGTCAGCCGAGTGGTTCTTGTGGGAGAACAACTCCATTTGGCTCACTAACTTCACACACCATCAGGCTTCCAAGCAGCTCTCAAGGAAACTCAGTTTTCACACTCTATGCTTAGTGCCCTTTGAATGGCTAGGACTGAAATGAACCTGGTAGAGCATCCCACACAAACGAATGCTCCACATGCGGGTTTCACATGCCACCAACTCCACATTCACAGGCAACTTCAGCGCCACAGCCGTTTTCAGATAGCCCTCAATGCAAAGGCTCTAGACGCAAATATTGGTGTGAGAGCTAATTCAATCAAGGAAACACTGCATGTTGGTGAAGAGCATATTGAAGAAGGATCAGCCGAGTGGTTCTTGTGGGAGAACAACTCCATTTGGCTCACTAACTTCACACACCATCAGGCTTCCAAGCAGCTCTCAAGGAAACTCAGTTTTCACACTCTATGCTTAGTGCCCTTTCTTTTGCTAGGACTGAAATGAACCTGGTAGAGCATCCCACACAAACGAATGCTCCACATGCGGGTTTCACATGCCACCAACTCCACATTCACAGGCAACTTCAGCGCCACAGCCGTTTTCAGATAGCCCTCAATGCAAAGGCTCTAGACGCAAATATTGGTGTGAGAGCTAATTCAATCAAGGAAACACTGCATGTTGGTGAAGGGCATATTGAAGAAGGATCAGCCGAGTGGTTCTTGTGGGAGAACAACTCCATTTGGCTCACTAACTTCACACACCATCAGGCTTCCAAGCAGCTCTCAAGGAAACTCAGTTTTCACACTCTATGCTTAGTGCCCTTTGTATGGCTAGGACTGAAATGAACCTGGTAGAGCATCCCACACAAACGAATGCTCCACATGCGGGTTTCACATGCCACCAACTCCACATTCACAGGCAACTTCAGCGCCACAGCCGTTTTCAGATAGCCCTCAATGCAAAGGCTCTAGACGCAAATATTGGTGTGAGAGCTAATTCAATCAAGGAAACACTGCATGTTGGTGAAGGGCATATTGAAGAAGGATCAGCCGAGTGGTTCTTGTGGGAGAACAACTCCATTTGGCTCACTAACTTCACACACCATCAGGCTTCCAAGCAGCTCTCAAGGAAACTCACTTTTCACACTCTATGCTTAGTGCCCTTTGTATGGCTATTACTGAATGAACCTGGTAGAGCATCCCACACAAACGAATGCTCCACATGCGGGTTTCACATGCCACCAACTCCACATTCACAGGCAACTTCAGCGCCACAGCCGTTTTCAGATAGCCCTCAATGCAAAGGCTCTAGACGCAAATATTGGTGTGAGAGCTAATTCAATCAAGGAAACACTGCATGTTGGTGAAGGGCATATTGAAGAAGGATCAGCCGAGTGGTTCTTGTGGGAGAACAACTCCATTTGGCTCACTAACTTCACACACCATCAGGCTTCCAAGCAGCTCTCAAGGAAACTCAGTTTTCACACTCTATGCTTAGTGCCCTTTGCATGGCTAGGACTGAAATGAACCTGGTAGAGCATCCCACACAAACGAATGCTCCACATGCGGGTTTCACATGCCACCAACTCCACATTCACAGGCAACTTCAGCGCCACAGCCGTTTTCAGATAGCCCTCAATGCAAAGGCTCTAGACGCAAATATTGGTGTGAGAGCTAATTCAATCAAGGAAACACTGCATGTTGGTGAAGGGCATATTGAAGAAGGATCAGCCGAGTGGTTCTTGTGGGAGAACAACTCCATTTGGCTCACTAACTTCACACACCATCAGGCTTCCAAGCAGCTCTCAAGGAAACTCAGTTTTCACACTCTATGCTTAGTGCCCTTTGAGTGCATTATCTAGGAATGAACCCGGTAGAGCATCCCACACAAACGAATGCTCCACATGCGGGTTTCACATGCCACCAACTCCACATTCACAGGCAACTTCAGCGCCACAGCCATTTTCAGATAGCCCTCAATGCAAAGGCTCTAGACGCAAATATTGGTGTGAGAGCTAATTCAATCAAGGAAACACTGCATGTTGGTGAAGGGCATATTGAAGAAGGATCAGCCGAGTGGTTCTTGTGGGAGAACAACTCCATTTGGCTCACTAACTTCACACACCATCAGGCTTCCAAGCAGCTCTCAAGGAAACTCACTTTTCACACTCTATGCTTAGTGCCCTTTGTATGGCTAGGACTGAAATGAACCTGGTAGAGCATCCCACACAAACGAATGCTCCACATGCGGGTTTCACATGCCACCAACTCCACATTCACAGGCAACTTCAGCGCCACAGCCGTTTTCAGATAGCCCTCAATGCAAAGGCTCTAGACGCAAATATTGGTGTGAGAGCTAATTCAATCAAGGAAACACTGCATGTTGGTGAAGGGCATATTGAAGAAGGATCAGCCGAGTGGTTCTTGTGGGAGAACAACTCCATTTGGCTCACTAACTTCACACACCATCAGGCTTCCAAGCAGCTCTCAAGAAAACTCAGTTTTCACACTCTATGCTTAGTGCCCTTACTTTGGCTAGGACTGAAATGAACCTGGTAGAGCATCCCACACAAACGAATGCTCCACATGCGGGTTTCACATGCCACCAACTCCACATTCACAGGCAACTTCAGCGCCACAGCCGTTTTCAGATAGCCCTCAATGCAAAGGCTCTAGACGCAAATATTGGTGTGAGAGCTAATTCAATCAAGGAAACACTGCATGTTGGTGAAGGGCATATTGAAGAAGGATCAGCCGAGTGGTTCTTGTGGGAGAACAACTCCATTTGGCTCACTAACTTCACACACCATCAGGCTTCCAAGCAGCTCTCAAGGAAACTCAGTTTTCACACTCTATGCTTAGTGCCCTTTCTTTGGCTAGGACTGAAATGAACCTGGTAGAGCATCCCACACAAACGAATGCTCCACATGCGGGTTTCACATGCCACCAACTCCACATTCACAGGCAACTTCAGCGCCACAGCCGTTTTCAGATAGCCCTCAATGCAAAGGCTCTAGACGCAAATATTGGTGTGAGAGCTAATTCAATCAAGGAAACACTGCATGTTGGTGAAGGGCATATTGAAGAAGGATCAGCCGAGTGGTTCTTGTGGGAGAACAACTGCATTTGGCTCACTAACTTCACACACCATCAGGCTTCCAAGCAGCTCTCAAGGAAACTCAGTTTTCACACTCTATGCTTAGTGCCCTTTGTATGGCAAGGACTGAAATGAACCTGGTAGAGCATCCCACACAAACGAATGCTCCACATGCGGGTTTCACATGCCACCAACTCCACATTCACAGGCAACTTCAGCGCCACAGCCGTTTTCAGATAGCCCTCAATGCAAAGGCTCTAGACGCAAATATTGGTGTGAGAGCTAATTCAATCAAGGAGACACTGCATGTTGGTGAAGGGCATATTGAAGAAGGATCAGCCGAGTGGTTCTTGTGGGAGAACAACTCCATTTGGCTCACTAACTTCACACACCATCAGGCTTCCAAGCAGCTCGCAAGGAAACTCAGTTTTCACACTCTATGCTTAGTGACCTTTGTATGGCTAGGACTGAAATGAACCTGGTAGAGCATCCCACACAAACGAATGCTCCACATGCGGGTTTCACATGCCACCAACTCCACATTCACAGGCAACTTCAGCGCCACAGCCGTTTTCAGATAGCCCTCAATGCAAAGGCTCTAGACGCAAATATTGGTGTGAGAGCTAATTCAATCAAGGAAACACTGCATGTTGGTGAAGGGCATATTGAAGAAGGATCAGCCGAGTGGTTCTTGTGGGAGAACAACTCCATTTGGCTCACTAACTTCACACACCATCAGGCTTCCAAGCAGCTCTCAAGGAAACTCAGTTTTCACACTCTATGCTTAGTGCCCTTTGAGTGCATTATCTAGGAATGAACCTGGTAGAGCATCCCACACAAACGAATGCTCCACATGCGGGTTTCACATGCCACCAACTCCACATTCACAGGCAACTTCAGCGCCACAGCCGTTTTCAGATAGCCCTCAATGCAAAGGCTCTAGACGCAAATATTGGTGTGAGAGCTAATTCAATCAAGGAAACACTGCATGTTGGTGAAGGGCATATTGAAGAAGGATCAGCCGAGTGGTTCTTGTGGGAGAACAACTCCATTTGGCTCACTAACTTCACACACCATCAGGCTTCCAAGCAGCTCTCAAGGAAACTCAGTTTTCACACTCTATGCTTAGTGCCCTTTGTATGGCTAGGACTGAAATGAACCTGGTAGAGCATCCCACACAAACGAATGCTCCACATGCGGGTTTCACATGCCACCAACTCCACATTCACAGGCAACTTCAGCGCCACAGCCGTTTTCAGATAGCCCTCAATGCAAAGGCTCTAGACGCAAATATTGGTGTGAGAGCTAATTCAATCAAGGAAACACTGCATGTTGGTGAAGGGCATATTGAAGAAGGGTCAGCCGAGTGGTTCTTGTGGGAGAACAACTCCATTTGGCTCACTAACTTCACACACCATCAGGCTTCCAAGCAGCTCTCAAGGAAACTCAGTTTTCACACTCTATGCTTAGTGCCCTTTGAATGGCTAGGACTGAAATGAACCTGGTAGAGCATCCCACACAAACGAATGCTCCACATGCGGGTTTCACATGCCACCAACTCCACATTCACAGGCAACTTCAGCGCCACAGCCGTTTTCAGATAGCCCTCAATGCAAAGGCTCTAGACGCAAATATTGGTGTGAGAGCTAATTCAATCAAGGAAACACTGCATGTTGGTGAAGAGCATATTGAAGAAGGATCAGCCGAGTGGTTCTTGTGGGAGAACAACTCCATTTGGCTCACTAACTTCACACACCATCAGGCTTCCAAGCAGCTCGCAAGGAAACTCAGTTTTCACACTCTATGCTTAGTGCCCTTTCTTTGGCTAGGACTGAAATGAACCTGGTAGAGCATCCCACACAAACGAATGCTCCACATGCGGGTTTCACATGCCACCAACTCCACATTCACAGGCAACTTCAGCGCCACAGCCGTTTTCAGATAGCCCTCAATGCAAAGGCTCTAGACGCAAATATTGGTGTGAGAGCTAATTCAATCAAGGAAACACTGCATGTTGGTGAAGGGCATATTGAAGAAGGATCAGCCGAGTGGTTCTTGTGGGAGAACAACTCCATTTGGCTCACTAACTTCACACACCATCAGGCTTCCAAGCAGCTCTCAAGGAAACTCAGTTTTCACACTCTATGCTTAGTGCCCTTTGTATGGCTAGGACTGAAATGAACCTGGTAGAGCATCCCACACAAACGAATGCTCCACATGCGGGTTTCACATGCCACCAACTCCACATTCACAGGCAACTTCAGCGCCACAGCCGTTTTCAGATAGCCCTCAATGCAAAGGCTCTAGACGCAAATATTGGTGTGAGAGCTAATTCAATCAAGGAAACACTGCATGTTGGTGAAGGGCATATTGAAGAAGGATCAGCCGAGTCGTTCTTGTGGGAGAACAACTCCATTTGGCTCACTAACTTCACACACCATCAGGCTTCCAAGCAGCTCTCAAGGAAACTCAGTTTTCACACTCTATGCTTAGTGCCCTTTGTATGGCTAGGACTGAAATGAACCTGGTAGAGCATCCCACACAAACGAATGCTCCACATGCGGGTTTCACATGCCACCAACTCCACATTCACAGGCAACTTCAGCGCCACAGCCGTTTTCAGATAGCCCTCAATGCAAAGGCTCTAGACGCAAATATTGGTGTGAGAGCTAATTCAATCAAGGAAACACTGCATGTTGGTGAAGGGCATATTGAAGAAGGATCAGCCGAGTGGTTCTTGTGGGAGAACAACTCCATTTGGCTCACTAACTTCACACACCATCAGGCTTCCAAGCAGCTCGCAAGGAAACTCAGTTTTCACACTCTATGCTTAGTGACCTTTGTATGGCTAGGACTGAAATGAACCTGGTAGAGCATCCCACACAAACGAATGCTCCACATGCGGGTTTCACATGCCACCAACTCCACATTCACAGGCAACTTCAGCGCCACAGCCGTTTTCAGATAGCCCTCAATGCAAAGGCTCTAGACGCAAATATTGGTGTGAGAGCTAATTCAATCAAGGAAACACTGCATGTTGGTGAAGGGCATATTGAAGAAGGATCAGCCGAGTGGTTCTTGTGGGAGAACAACTCCATTTGGCTCACTAACTTCACACACCATCAGGCTTCCAAGCAGCTCTCAAGGAAACTCAGTTTTCACACTCTATGCTTAGTGCCCTTTGAGTGCATTATCTAGGAATGAACCTGGTAGAGCATCCCACACAAACGAATGCTCCACATGCGGGTTTCACATGCCACCAACTCCACATTCACAGGCAACTTCAGCGCCACAGCCGTTTTCAGATAGCCCTCAATGCAAAGGCTCTAGACGCAAATATTGGTGTGAGAGCTAATTCAATCAAGGAAACACTGCATGTTGGTGAAGGGCATATTGAAGAAGGATCAGCCGAGTGGTTCTTGTGGGAGAACAACTCCATTTGGCTCACTAACTTCACACACCATCAGGCTTCCAAGCAGCTCTCAAGGAAACTCAGTTTTCACACTCTATGCTTAGTGCCCTTTGTATGGCTAGGACTGAAATGAACCTGGTAGAGCATCCCACACAAACGAATGCTCCACATGCGGGTTTCACATGCCACCAACTCCACATTCACAGGCAACTTCAGCGCCACAGCCGTTTTCAGATAGCCCTCAATGCAAAGGCTCTAGACGCAAATATTGGTGTGAGAGCTAATTCAATCAAGGAAACACTGCATGTTGGTGAAGGGCATATTGAAGAAGGGTCAGCCGAGTGGTTCTTGTGGGAGAACAACTCCATTTGGCTCACTAACTTCACACACCATCAGGCTTCCAAGCAGCTCTCAAGGAAACTCAGTTTTCACACTCTATGCTTAGTGCCCTTTGAATGGCTAGGACTGAAATGAACCTGGTAGAGCATCCCACACAAACGAATGCTCCACATGCGGGTTTCACATGCCACCAACTCCACATTCACAGGCAACTTCAGCGCCACAGCCGTTTTCAGATAGCCCTCAATGCAAAGGCTCTAGACGCAAATATTGGTGTGAGAGCTAATTCAATCAAGGAAACACTGCATGTTGGTGAAGAGCATATTGAAGAAGGATCAGCCGAGTGGTTCTTGTGGGAGAACAACTCCATTTGGCTCACTAACTTCACACACCATCAGGCTTCCAAGCAGCTCGCAAGGAAACTCAGTTTTCACACTCTATGCTTAGTGCCCTTTCTTTGGCTAGGACTGAAATGAACCTGGTAGAGCATCCCACACAAACGAATGCTCCACATGCGGGTTTCACATGCCACCAACTCCACATTCACAGGCAACTTCAGCGCCACAGCCGTTTTCAGATAGCCCTCAATGCAAAGGCTCTAGACGCAAATATTGGTGTGAGAGCTAATTCAATCAAGGAAACACTGCATGTTGGTGAAGGGCATATTGAAGAAGGATCAGCCGAGTGGTTCTTGTGGGAGAACAACTCCATTTGGCTCACTAACTTCACACACCATCAGGCTTCCAAGCAGCTCTCAAGGAAACTCAGTTTTCACACTCTATGCTTAGTGCCCTTTGTATGGCTAGGACTGAAATGAACCTGGTAGAGCATCCCACACAAACGAATGCTCCACATGCGGGTTTCACATGCCACCAACTCCACATTCACAGGCAACTTCAGCGCCACAGCCGTTTTCAGATAGCCCTCAATGCAAAGGCTCTAGACGCAAATATTGGTGTGAGAGCTAATTCAATCAAGGAAACACTGCATGTTGGTGAAGGGCATATTGAAGAAGGATCAGCCGAGTGGTTCTTGTGGGAGAACAACTCCATTTGGCTCACTAACTTCACACACCATCAGGCTTCCAAGCAGCTCTCAAGGAAACTCAGTTTTCACACTCTATGCTTAGTGCCCTTTGTATGGCTAGGACTGAAATGAACCTGGTAGAGCATCCCACACAAACGAATGCTCCACATGCGGGTTTCACATGCCACCAACTCCACATTCACAGGCAACTTCAGCGCCACAGCCGTTTTCAGATAGCCCTCAATGCAAAGGCTCTAGACGCAAATATTGGTGTGAGAGCTAATTCAATCAAGGAAACACTGCATGTTGGTGAAGGGCATATTGAAGAAGGATCAGCCGAGTGGTTCTTGTGGGAGAACAACTCCATTTGGCTCACTAACTTCACACACCATCAGGCTTCCAAGCAGCTCTCAAGGAAACTCACTTTTCACACTCTATGCTTAGTGCCCTTTGTATGGCTAGGACTGAATTGAACCTGGTAGAGCATCCCACACAAACGAATGCTCCACATGCGGGTTTCACATGCCACCAACTCCACATTCACAGGCAACTTCAGCGCCACAGCCGTTTTCAGATAGCCCTCAATGCAAAGGCTCTAGACGCAAATATTGGTGTGAGAGCTAATTCAATCAAGGAAACACTGCATGTTGGTGAAGGGCATATTGAAGAAGGATCAGCCGAGTGGTTCTTGTGGGAGAACAACTCCATTTGGCTCACTAACTTCACACACCATCAGGCTTCCAAGCAGCTCTCAAGGAAACTCAGTTTTCACACTCTATGCTTAGTGCCCTTTCTTTGGCTAGGACTGAAATGAACCTGGTAGAGCATCCCACACAAACGAATGCTCCACATGCGGGTTTCACATGCCACCAACTCCACATTCACAGGCAACTTCAGCGCCACAGCCGTTTTCAGTTAGCCCTCAATGCAAAGGCTCTAGACGCAAATATTTGTGTGAGAGCTAATTCAATCAAGGAAACACTGCATGTTGGTGAAGGGCATATTGAAGAAGGATCAGCCGAGTGGTTCTTGTGGGAGAACAACTCCATTTGGCTCACTAACTTCACACACCATCAGGCTTCCAAGCAGCTCTCAAGGAAACTCAGTTTTCACACTCTATGCTTAGTGCCCTTTGTATGGCTAGGACTGAAATGAACCTGGTAGAGCATCCCACACAAACGAATGCTCCACATGCGGGTTTCACATGCCACCAACTCCACATTCACAGGCAACTTCAGCGCCACAGCCGTTTTCAGATAGCCCTCAATGCAAAGGCTCTAGACGCAAATATTGGTGTGAGAGCTAATTCAATCAAGGAAACACTGCATGTTGGTGAAGGGCATATTGAAGAAGGATCAGCCGAGTGGTTCTTGTGGGAGAACAACTCCATTTGGCTCACTAACTAAACACACCATCAGGCTTCCAAGCAGCTCTCAAGGAAACTCACTTTTCACACTCTATGCTTAGTGCCCTTTGTATGGCTATTACTGAATGAACCTGGTAGAGCATCCCATACAAACGAATGCTCCACATGCGGGTTTCACATGCCACCAACTCCACATTCACAGGCAACTTCAGCGCCACAGCCGTTTTCAGATAGCCCTCAATGCAAAGGCTCTAGACGCAAATATTGGTGTGAGAGCTAATTCAATCAAGGAAACACTGCATGTTGGTGAAGGGCATATTGAAGAAGGATCAGCCGAGTGGTTCTTGTGGGAGAACAACTCCATTTGGCTCACTAACTTCACACACCATCAGGCTTCCAAGCAGCTCTCAAGGAAACTCACTTTTCACACTCTATGCTTAGTGCCCTTTGTATGGCTAGGACTGAATTGAACCTGGTAGAGCATCCCACACAAACGAATGCTCCACATGCGGATTTCACATGCCACCAACTCCACATTCACAGGCAACTTCAGCGCCACAGCCGTTTTCAGATAGCCCTCAATGCAAAGGCTCTAGACGCAAATATTGGTGTGAGAGCTAATTCAATCAAGGAAACACTGCATGTTGGTGAAGGGCATATTGAAGAAGGATCAGCCGAGTGGTTCTTGTGGGAGAACAACTCCATTTGGCTCACTAACTTCACACACCATCAGGCTTCCAAGCAGCTCGCAAGGAAACTCAGTTTTCACACTCTATGCTTAGTGCCCTTTCTTTGGCTAGGACTGAAATGAACCTGGTAGAGCATCCCACACAAACGAATGCTCCACATGCGGGTTTCACATGCCACCAACTCCACATTCACAGGCAACTTCAGCGCCACAGCCGTTTTCAGATAGCCCTCAATGCAAAGGCTCTAGACGCAAATATTGGTGTGAGAGCTAATTCAATCAAGGAAACACTGCATGTTGGTGAAGGGCATATTGAAGAAGGATCAGCCGAGTGGTTCTTGTGGGAGAACAACTCCATTTGGCTCACTAACTTCACACACCATCAGGCTTCCAAGCAGCTCTCAAGGAAACTCAGTTTTCACACTCTATGCTTAGTGCCCTTTGTATGGCTAGGACTGAAATGAACCTGGTAGAGCATCCCACACAAACGAATGCTCCACATGCGGGTTTCACATGCCACCAACTCCACATTCACAGGCAACTTCAGCGCCACAGCCGTTTTCAGATAGCCCTCAATGCAAAGGCTCTAGACGCAAATATTGGTGTGAGAGCTAATTCAATCAAGGAAACACTGCATGTTGGTGAAGGGCATATTGAAGAAGGATCAGCCGAGTGGTTCTTGTGGGAGAACAACTCCATTTGGCTCACTAACTTCACACACCATCAGGCTTCCAAGCAGCTCTCAAGGAAACTCAGTTTTCACACTCTATGCTTAGTGCCCTTTGTATGGCTAGGACTGAAATGAACCTGGTAGAGCATCCCACACAAACGAATGCTCCACATGCGGGTTTCACATGCCACCAACTCCACATTCACAGGCAACTTCAGCGCCACAGCCGTTTTCAGATAGCCCTCAATGCAAAGGCTCTAGACGCAAATATTGGTGTGAGAGCTAATTCAATCAAGGAAACACTGCATGTTGGTGAAGGGCATATTGAAGAAGGATCAACCAAGTGGTTCTTGTGGGAGAACAACTCCATTTGGCTCACTAACTTCACACACCATCAGGCTTCCAAGCAGCTCTCAAGGAAACTCACTTTTCACACTCTATGCTTAGTGCCCTTTGTATGGCTAGGACTGAAATGAACCTGGTAGAGCATCCCACACAAACGAATGCTCCACATACGGGTTTCACATGCCACCAACTCCACATTCACAGGCAACTTCAGCGCCACAGCCGTTTTCAGATAGCCCTCAATGCAAAGGCTCTAGACGCAAATATTGGTGTGAGAGCTAATTCAATCAAGGAAACACTGCATGTTGGTGAAGGGCATATTGAAGAAGGATCAGCCGAGTGGTTCTTGTGGGAGAACAACTCCATTTGGCTCACTAACTTCACACACCATCAGGCTTCCAAGCAGCTCTCAAGGAAACTCAGTTTTCACACTCTATGCTTAGTGCCCTTTCTTTGGCTAGGACTGAAATGAACCTGGTAGAGCATCCCACACAAACGAATGCTCCACATGCGGGTTTCACATGCCACCAACTCCACATTCACAGGCAACTTCAGCGCCACAGCCGTTTTCAGTTAGCCCTCAATGCAAAGGCTCTAGACGCAAATATTGGTGTGAGAGCTAATTCAATCAAGGAAACACTGCATGTTGGTGAAGGGCATATTGAAGAAGGATCAGCCGAGTGGTTCTTGTGGGAGAACAACTCCATTTGGCTCACTAACTTCACACACCATCAGGCTTCCAAGCAGCTCTCAAGGAAACTCAGTTTTCACACTCTATGCTTAGTGCCCTTTGTATGGCTAGGACTGAAATGAACCTGGTAGAGCATCCCACACAAACGAATGCTCCACATGCGGGTTTCACATGCCACCAACTCCACATTCACAGGCAACTTCAGCGCCACAGCCGTTTTCAGATAGCCCTCAATGCAAAGGCTCTAGACGCAAATATTGGTGTGAGAGCTAATTCAATCAAGGAAACACTGCATGTTGGTGAAGGGCATATTGAAGAAGGATCAGCCGAGTGGTTCTTGTGGGAGAACAACTCCATTTGGCTCACTAACTAAACACACCATCAGGCTTCCAAGCAGCTCTCAAGGAAACTCACTTTTCACACTCTATGCTTAGTGCCCTTTGTATGGCTATTACTGAATGAACCTGGTAGAGCATCCCACACAAACGAATGCTCCACATGCGGGTTTCACATGCCACCAACTCCACATTCACAGGCAACTTCAGCGCCACAGCCGTTTTCAGATAGCCCTCAATGCAAAGGCTCTAGACGCAAATATTGGTGTGAGAGCTAATTCAATCAAGGAAACACTGCATGTTGGTGAAGGGCATATTGAAGAAGGATCAGCCGAGTGGTTCTTGTGGGAGAACAACTCCATTTGGCTCACTAACTTCACACACCATCAGGCTTCCAAGCAGCTCTCAAGGAAACTCACTTTTCACACTCTATGCTTAGTGCCCTTTCTTTGGCTAGGACTGAAATGAACCTGGTAGAGCATCCCACACAAACGAATGCTCCACATGCGGGTTTCACATGCCACCAACTCCACATTCACAGGCAACTTCAGCGCCACAGCCGTTTTCAGATAGCCCTCAATGCAAAGGCTCTAGACGCAAATATTGGTGTGAGAGCTAATTCAATCAAGGAAACACTGCATGTTGGTGAAGGGCATATTGAAGAAGGATCAGCCGAGTGGTTCTTGTGGGAGAACAACTCCATTTGGCTCACTAACTTCACACACCATCAGGCTTCCAAGCAGCTCTCAAGGAAACTCACTTTTCACACTCTATGCTTAGTGCCCTTTCTTTGGCTAGGACTGAAATGAACCTGGTAGAGCATCCCACACAAACGAATGCTCCACATGCGGGTTTCACATGCCACCAACTCCACATTCACAGGCAACTTCAGCGCCACAGCCGTTTTCAGATAGCCCTCAATGCAAAGGCTCTAGACGCAAATATTGGTGTGAGAGCTAATTCAATCAAGGAAACACTGCATGTTGGTGAAGGGCATATTGAAGAAGGATCAGCCGAGTGGTTCTTGTGGGAGAACAACTCCATTTGGCTCACTAACTTCACACACCATCAGGCTTCCAAGCAGCTCTCAAGGAAACTCAGTTTTCACACTCTATGCTTAGTGCCCTTTGTATGGCTAGGACTGAAATGAACCTGGTAGAGCATCCCACACAAACGAATGCTCCACATGCGGGTTTCACATGCCACCAACTCCACATTCACAGGCAACTTCAGCGCCACAGCCGTTTTCAGATAGCCCTCAATGCAAAGGCTCTAGACGCAAATATTGGTGTGAGAGCTAATTCAATCAAGGAAACACTGCATGTTGGTGAAGGGCATATTGAAGAAGGATCAGCCGAGTGGTTCTTGTGGGAGAACAACTCCATTTGGCTCACTAACTAAACACACCATCAGGCTTCCAAGCAGCTCTCAAGGAAACTCACTTTTCACACTCTATGCTTAGTGCCCTTTGTATGGCTATTACTGAATGAACCTGGTAGAGCATCCCACACAAACGAATGCTCCACATGCGGGTTTCACATGCCACCAACTCCACATTCACAGGCAACTTCAGCGCCACAGCCGTTTTCAGATAGCCCTCAATGCAAAGGCTCTAGACGCAAATATTGGTGTGAGAGCTAATTCAATCAAGGAAACACTGCATGTTGGTGAAGGGCATATTGAAGAAGGATCAGCCGAGTGGTTCTTGTGGGAGAACAACTCCATTTGGCTCACTAACTTCACACACCATCAGGCTTCCAAGCAGCTCTCAAGGAAACTCAGTTTTCACACTCTATGCTTAGTGCTCTTTGAGTGCATTATCTAGGAATGAACCTGGTAGAGCATCCCACACAAACTAATTCTCCACATGCGGGTTTCACATGCCACCAACTCCACATTCACAGGCAACTTCAGCGCCACAGCCATTTTCAGATAGCCCTCAATGCAAAGGCTCTAGACGCAAATATTGGTGTGAGAGCTAATTCAATCAAGGAAACACTGCATGTTGGTGAAGGGCATATTGAAGAAGGATCAACCGAGTGGTTCTTGTGGGAGAACAACTCCATTTGGCTCACTAACTTCACACACCATCAGGCTTCCAAGCAGCTCTCAAGGAAACTCAGTTTTCACACTCTATGCTTAGTGCCCTTTGCATGGCTAGGACTGAAATGAACCTGGTAGAGCATCCCACACAAACGAATGCTCCACATGCGGGTTTCACATGCCACCAACTTCACATTCACAGGCAACTTCAGCGCCACAGCCGTTTTCAGATAGCCCTCAATGCAAAGGCTCTAGACGCAAATATTGGTGTGAGAGCTAATTCAATCAAGGAAACACTGCATGTTGGTGAAGGGCATATTGAAGAAGGATCAGCCGAGTGGTTCTTGTGGGAGAACAACTCCATTTGGCTCACTAACTTCACACACCATCAGGCTTCCAAGCAGCTCTCAAGGAAACTCAGTTTTCACACTCTATGCTTAGTGCTCTTTGAGTGCATTATCTAGGAATGAACCTGGTAGAGCATCCCACACAAACGAATGCTCCACATGCGGGTTTCACATGCCACCAACTCCACATTCACAGGCAACTTCAGCGCCACAGCCGTTTTCAGATAGTCCTCAATGCAAAGGCTCTAGACGCAAATATTGGTGTGAGAGCTAATTCAATCAAGGAAACACTGCATGTTGGTGAAGGGCATATTGAAGAAGGATCAGCCGAGTGGTTCTTGTGGGAGAACAACTCCATTTGGCTCACTAACTTCACACACCATCAGGCTTCCAAGCAGCTCTCAAGGAAACTCAGTTTTCACACTCTATGCTTAGTGCCCTTTGTATGGCTAGGACTGAAATGAACCTGGTAGAGCATCCCACACAAACGAATGCTCCACATGCGGGTTTCACATGCCACCAACTCCACATTCACAGGCAACTTCAGCGCCACAGCCGTTTTCAGATAGCCCTCAATGCAAAGGCTCTAGACGCAAATATTGGTGTGAGAGCTAATTCAATCAAGGAAACACTGCATGTTGGTGAAGGGCATATTGAAGAAGGATCAGCCGAGTGGTTCTTGTGGGAGAACAACTCCATTTGGCTCACTAACTTCACACACCATCAGGCTTCCAAGCAGCTCTCAAGGAAACTCAGTTTACACACTCTATGCTTAGTGCCCTTTGTATGGCTAGGGCTGAAATGAACCTGGTAGAGCATCCCACACAAACGAATGCTCCACAGGCGGGTTTCACATGCCACCAACTCCACATTCACAGGCAACTTCAGCGCCACAGCCGTTTTCAGATAGCCCTCAATGCAAAGGCTCTAGACGCAAATATTGGTGTGAGAGGTAATTCAATCAAGGAAACACTGCATGTTGGTGAAGGGCATATTGAAGAAGGATCAGCCGAGTGGTTCTTGTGGGAGAACAACTGCATTTGGCTCACTAACTTCACACACCATCAGGCTTCCAAGCAGCTCTCAAGGAAACTCAGTTTTCACACTCTATGCTTAGTGCCCTTTGAGTGCATTATCTAGGAATGAACCTGGTAGAGCATCCCACACAAACGAATGCTCCACATGCGGGTTTCACATGCCACCAACTCCACATTCACAGGCAACTTCAGCGCCACAGCCATTTTCAGATAGCCCTCAATGCAAAGGCTCTAGACGCAAATATTGGTGTGAGAGCTAATTCAATCAAGGAAACACTGCATGTTGGTGAAGGGCATATTGAAGAAGGATCAGCCGAGTGGTTCTTGTGGGAGAACAACTCCATTTGGCTCACTAACTTCACACACCATCAGGCTTCCAAGCAGCTCTCAAGGAAACTCCAGTTTTCACACTCTATGCTTAGTGCCCTTTGTATGGCTAGGACTGAAATGAACCTGGTAGAGCATCCCACACAAACGAATGCTCCACATGCGGGTTTCACATGCCACCAACTCCACATTCACAGGCAACTTCAGCGCCACAGCCGTTTTCAGATAGCCCTCAATGCAAAGGCTCTAGACGCAAATATTGGTGTGAGAGCTAATTCAATCAAGGAAACACTGCATGTTGGTGAAGGGCATATTGAAGAAGGATCAGCCGAGTGGTTCTTGTGGGAGAACAACTGCATTTGGCTCACTAACTTCACACACCATCAGGCTTCCAAGCAGCTCTCAAGGAAACTCAGTTTTCACACTCTATGCTTAGTGCCCTTTGAGTGCATTATCTAGGAATGAACCTGGTAGAGCATCCCACACAAACGAATGCTCCACATGCGAGTTTCACATGCCACCAACTCCTCATTCACAGGCAACTTCAGCGCCACAGCCGTTTTCAGATAGCCCTCAATGCAAAGGCTCTAGACGCAAATATTGGTGTGAGAGCTAATTCAATCAAGGAAACACTGCATGTTGGTGAAGGGCATATTGAAGAAGGATCAGCCGAGTGGTTCTTGTGGGAGAACAACTCCATTTGGCTCACTAACTTCACACACCATCAGGCTTCCAAGCACCTCTCAAGGAAACTCAGTTTTCACACTCTATGCTTAGTGCCCTTTTTATGGCTAGGACTGAAATGAACCTGGTAGAGCATCCCACACAAACGAATGCTCCACATGCGGGTTTCACATGCCACCAACTCCACATTCACAGGCAACTTCAGCGCCACAGCCGTTTTCAGATAGCCCTCAATGCAAAGGCTCTAGACGCAAATATTGGTGTGAGAGCTAATTCAATCAAGGAAACACTGCATGTTGGTGAAGGGCATATTGAAGAAGGATCAGCCGAGTGGCTCTTGTGGGAGAACAACTCCATTTGGCTCACTAACTTCACACACCATCAGGCTTCCAAGCAGCTCTCAAGGAAACTCAGTTTTCACACTCTATGCTTAGTGCCCTTTGAGTGCATTATCTAGGAATGAACCTGGTAGAGCATCCCACACAAACGAATGCTCCACATGCGGGTTTCACATGCCACCAACTCCACATTCACAGGCAACTTCAGCGCCACAGCCGTTTTCAGATAGCCCTCAATGCAAAGGCCCTAGACGCAAATATTGGTGTGAGAGCTAATTCAATCAAGGAAACACTGCATGTTGGTGAAGGGCATATTGAAGAAGGATCAGCCGAGTGGTTCTTGTGGGAGAACAACTGCATTTGGCTCACTAACTTCACACACCATCAGGCTTCCAAGCAGCTCTCAAGGAAACTCAGTTTTCACACTCTATGCTTAGTGCCCTTTGAGTGCATTATCTAGGAATGAACCTGGTAGAGCATCCCACACAAACGAATGCTCCACATGCGGGTTTCACATGCCACCAACTCCACATTCACAGGCAACTTCAGCGCCACAGCCGTTTTCAGTTAGCCCTCAATGCAAAGGCTCTAGACGCAAATATTGGTGTGAGAGCTAATTTAATCAAGGAAACACTGCATGTTGGTGAAGGGCATATTGAAGAAGGATCAGCCGAGTGGTTCTTGTGGGAGAACAACTCCATTTGGCTCACTAACTTCACACACCATCAGGCTTCCAAGCAGCTCTCAAGGAAACTCAGTTTTCACACTCTATGCTTAGTGCCCTTTGAGTGCATTATCTAGGAATGAACCTGGTAGAGCATCCCACACAAACGAATGCTCCACATGCGGGTTTCACATGCCACCAACTCCACATTCACAGGCAACTTCAGCGCCACAGCCATTTTCAGATAGCCCTCAATGCAAAGGCTCTAGACGCAAATATTGGTGTGAAGAGCTAATTCAATCAAGGAAACACTGCATGTTGGTGAAGGGCATATTGAAGAAGGATCAGCCGAGTGGTTCTTGTGGGAGAACAACTCCATTTGGCTCACTAACTTCACACACCATCAGGCTTCCAAGCAGCTCTCAAGGAAACTCAGTTTTCACACTCTATGCTTAGTGCCCTTTGTATGGCTAGGACTGAAATGAACCTGGTAGAGCATCCCACACAAACGAATGCTCCACATGCGGGTTTCACATGCCACCAACTCCACATTCACAGGCAACTTCAGCGCCACAGCCGTTTTCAGTTAGCCCTCAATGCAAAGGCTCTAGACGCAAATATTGGTGTGAGAGCTAATTCAATCAAGTAAACACTGCATGTTGGTGAAGGGCATATTGAAGAAGGATCAGCCGAGTGGTTCTTGTGGGAGAACAACTGCATTTGGCTCACTAACTTCACACACCATCAGGCTTCCAAGCAGCTCTCAAGGAAACTCAGTTTTCACACTCTATGCTTAGTGCCCTTTGAGTGCATTATCTAGGAATGAACCTGGTAGAGCATCCCACACAAACGAATGCTCCACATGCGGGTTTCACATGCCACCAACTCCACATTCACAGGCAACTTCAGCGCCACAGCCGTTTTCAGATAGCCCTCAATGCAAAGGCTCTAGACGCAAATATTGGTGTGAGAGCTAATTCAATCAAGGAAACACTGCATGTTGGTGAAGGGCATATTGAAGAAGGATCAGCCGAGTGGTTCTTGTGGGAGAACAACTCCATTTGGCTCACTAACTTCACACACCATCAGGCTTCCAAGCAGCTCTCAAGGAAACTCAGTTTTCACACTCTATGCTTAGTGCCCTTTGTATGGCTAGGACTGAAATGAACCTGGTAGAGCATCCCACACAAACGAATGCTCCACATGCGGGTTTCACATGCCACCAACTCCACATTCACAGGCAACTTCAGCGCCACAGCCGTTTTCAGATAGCCCTCAATGCAAAGGCTCTAGACGCAAATATTGGTGTGAGAGCTAATTCAATCAAGGAAACACTGCATGTTGGTGAAGGGCATATTGAAGAAGGATCAGCCGAGTGGTTCTTGTGGGAGAACAACTGCATTTGGCTCACTAACTTCACACACCATCAGGCTTCCAAGCAGCTCTCAAGGAAACTCAGTTTTCACACTCTATGCTTAGTGCCCTTTGAGTGCATTATCTAGGAATGAACCAGGTAGAGCATCCCACACAAACGAATGCTCCACATGCGGGTTTCACATGCCACCAACTCCACATTCACAGGCAACTTCAGCGCCACAGCCGTTTTCAGATAGCCCTCAATGCAAAGGCTCTAGACGCAAATATTGGTGTGAGAGCTAATTCAATCAAGGAAACACTGCATGTTGGTGAAGGGCATATTGAAGAAGGATCAGCCGAGTGGTTCTTGTGGGAGAACAACTCCATTTGGCTCACTAACTTCACACACCATCAGGCTTCCAAGCAGCTCTCAAGGAAACTCAGTTTTCACACTCTATGCTTAGTGCCCTTTGAGTGCATTATCTAGGAATGAACCAGGTAGAGCATCCCACACAAACGAATGCTCCACATGCGGGTTTCACATGCCACCAACTCCACATTCACAGGCAACTTCAGCGCCACAGCCGTTTTCAGATAGCCCTCAATGCAAAGGCTCTAGACGCAAATATTGGTGTGAGAGCTAATTCAATCAAGGAAACACTGCATGTTGGTGAAGGGCATATTGAAGAAGGATCAGCCGAGTGGTTCTTGTGGGAGAACAACTCCATTTGGCTCACTACTTCACACACCATCAGGCTTCCAAGCAGCTCTCAAGGAAACTCAGTTTTCACACTCTATGCTTAGTGCCCTTTGAGTGCATTATCTAGGAATGAACCTGGTAGAGCATCCCACACAAACGAATGCTCCACATGCGGGTTTCACATGCCACCAACTCCACATTCACAGGCAACTTCAGCGCCACAGCCGTTTTCAGTTAGCCCTCAATGCAAAGGCTCTAGACGCAAATATTGGTGTGAGAGCTAATTCAATCAAGGAAACACTGCATGTTGGTGAAGGGCATATTGAAGAAGGATCAGCCGAGTGGTTCTTGTGGGAGAACAACTCCATTTGGCTCACTAACTTCACACACCATCAGGCTTCCAAGCAGCTCTCAAGGAAACTCAGTTTTCACACTCTATGCTTAGTGCCCTTTGAGTGCATTATCTAGGAATGAACCTGGTAGAGCATCCCACACAAACGAATGCTCCACATGCGGGTTTCACATGCCACCAACTCCACATTCACAGGCAACTTCAGCGCCACAGCCATTTTCAGATAGCCCTCAATGCAAAGGCTCTAGACGCAAATATTGGTGTGAGAGCTAATTCAATCAAGGAAACACTGCATGTTGGTGAAGGGCATATTGAAGAAGGATCAGCCGAGTGGTTCTTGTGGGAGAACAACTCCATTTGGCTCACTAACTTCACACACCATCAGGCTTCCAAGCAGCTCTCAAGGAAACTCAGTTTTCACACTCTATGCTTAGTGCCCTTTGTATGGCTAGGACTGAAATGAACCTGGTAGAGCATCCCACACAAACGAATGCTCCACATGCGGGTTTCACATGCCACCAACTCCACATTCACAGGCAACTTCAGCGCCACAGCCGTTTTCAGTTAGCCCTCAATGCAAAGGCTCTAGACGCAAATATTGGTGTGAGAGCTAATTCAATCAAGGAAACACTGCATGTTGGTGAAGGGCATATTGAAGAAGGATCAGCCGAGTGGTTCTTGTGGGAGAACAACTCCATTTGGCTCACTAACTTCACACACCATCAGGCTTCCAAGCAGCTCTCAAGGAAACTCAGTTTTCACACTCTATGCTTAGTGCCCTTTGAGTGCATTATCTAGGAATGAACCAGGTAGAGCATCCCACACAAACGAATGCTCCACATGCGGTTTCACATGCTACCAACTCCACATTCACAGGCAACTTCAGCGCCACAGCGTTTTTCAGATAGCCCTCAATGCAAAGGCTCTAGACGCAAATATTGGTGTGAGAGCTAATTCAATCAAGGAAACACTGCATGTTGGTGAAGGGGCATATTGAAGAAGGATCAGCCGAGTGGTTCTTGTGGGAGAACAACTCCATTTGGCTCACTAACTTCACACACCATCAGGCTTCCAAGCAGCTCTCAAGGAACTCAGTTTTCACACTCTATGCTTAGTGCCCTTTGAGTGCATTATCTAGGAATGAACCAGGTAGAGCATCCCGACACAAACGAATGCTCCACATGCGGGTTTCACATGCCACCAACTCCACATTCACAGGCAACTTCAGCGCCACAGCCGTTTTCAGATAGCCCTCAATGCAAAGGCTCTAGACGCAAATATTGGTGTGAGAGCTAATTCAATCAAGGAAACACTGCATGTTGGTGAAGGGCATATTGAAGAAGGATCAGCCGAGTGGTTCTTGTGGGAGAACAACTCCATTTGGCTCACTAACTTCACACACCATCAGGCTTCCAAGCAGCTCTCAAGGAAACTCAGTTTTCACACTCTATGCTTAGTGCCCTTTGTATGGCTAGGACTGAAATGAACCTGGTAGAGCATCCCACACAAACGAATGCTCCACATGCGGGTTTCACATGCCACCAACTCCACATTCACAGGCAACTTCAGCGCCACAGCCGTTTTCAGATAGCCCTCAATGCAAAGGCTCTAGACGCAAATATTGGTGTGAGAGCTAATTCAATCAAGGAAACACTGCATGTTGGTGAAGGGCATATTGAAGAAGGATCAGCCGAGTGGTTCTTGTGGGAGAACAACTCCATTTGGCTCACTAACTTCACACACCATCAGGCTTCCAAGCAGCTCTCAAGGAAACTCAGTTTCACACTCTATGCTTAGTGCCCTTTGAGTGCATTATCTAGGAATGAACCTGGTAGAGCATCCCACACAAACGAATGCTCCACATGCGGGTTTCACATGCCACCAACTCCACATTCACAGGCAACTTCAGCGCCACAGCCGTTTTCAGTTAGCCCTCAATGCAAAGGCTCTAGACGCAAATATTGGTGTGAGAGCTAATTCAATCAAGGAAACACTGCATGTTGGTGAAGGGCATATTGAAGAAGGATCAGCCGAGTGGTTCTTGTGGGAGAACAACTCCATTTGGCTCACTAACTTCACACACCATCAGGCTTCCAAGCAGCTCTCAAGGAAACTCAGTTTTCACACTCTATGCTTAGTGCCCTTTGAGTGCATTATCTAGGAATGAACCTGGTAGAGCATCCCACACAAACGAATGCTCCACATGCGGGTTTCACATGCCACCAACTCCACATTCACAGGCAACTTCAGCGCCACAGCCGTTTTCAGATAGCCCTCAATGCAAAGGCTCTAGACGCAAATATTGGTGTGAGAGCTAATTCAATCAAGGAAACACTGCATGTTGGTGAAGGGCATATTGAAGAAGGATCAGCCGAGTGGTTCTTGTGGGAGAACAACTCCATTTGGCTCACTAACTTCACACACCATCAGGCTTCCAAGCAGCTCTCAAGGAAACTCAGTTTTCACACTCTATGCTTAGTGCCCTTTGAGTGCATTATCTAGGAATGAACCAGGTAGAGCATCCCACACAAACGAATGCTCCACATGCGGGTTTCACATGCCTACCAACTCCACATTCACAGGCAACTTCAGCGCCACAGCCGTTTTCAGATAGCCCTCAATGCAAAGGCTCTAGACGCAAATATTGGTGTGAGAGCTAATTCAATCAAGGAAACACTGCATGTTGGTGAAGGGCATATTGAAGAAGGATCAGCCGAGTGGTTCTTGTGGGAGAACAACTCCATTTGGCTCACTAACTTCACACACCATCAGGCTTCCAAGCAGCTCTCAAGGAAACTCAGTTTTCACACTCTATGCTTAGTGCCCTTTGAGTGCATTATCTAGGAATGAACCAGGTAGAGCATCCCACACAAACGAATGCTCCACATGCGGGTTTCACATGCCACCAACTCCACATTCACAGGCAACTTCAGCGCCACAGCCGTTTTCAGATAGCCCTCAATGCAAAGGCTCTAGACGCAAATATTGGTGTGAGAGCTAATTCAATCAAGGAAACACTGCATGTTGGTGAAGGGCATATTGAAGAAGGATCAGCCGAGTGGTTCTTGTGGGAGAACAACTCCATTTGGCTCACTAACTTCACACACCATCAGGCTTCCAAGCAGCTCTCAAGGAAACTCAGTTTTCACACTCTATGCTTAGTGCCCTTTGTATGGCTAGGACTGAAATGAACTGGTAGAGCATCCCACACAAACGAATGCTCCACATGCGGGTTTCACATGCCACCAACTCCACATTCACAGGCAACTTCAGCGCCACAGCCGTTTTCAGATAGCCCTCAATGCAAAGGCTCTAGACGCAAATATTGGTGTGAGAGCTAATTCAATCAAGGAAACACTGCATGTTGGTGAAGGGCATATTGAAGAAGGATCAGCCGAGTGGTTCTTGTGGGAGAACAACTGCATTTGGCTCACTAACTTCACACACCATCAGGCTTCCAAGCAGCTCTCAAGGAAACTCAGTTTTCACACTCTATGCTTAGTGCCCTTTGTATGGCTAGGACTGAAATGAACCTGGTAGAGCATCCCACACAAACGAATGCTCCACATGCGGGTTTCACATGCCACCAACTCCACATTCACAGGCAACTTCAGCGCCACAGCCGTTTTCAGATAGCCCTCAATGCAAAGGCTCTAGACGCAAATATTGGTGTGAGAGCTAATTCAATCAAGGAAACACTGCATGTTGGTGAAGGGCATATTGAAGAAGGATCAGCCGAGTGGTTCTTGTGGAGAACAACTGCATTTGGCTCACTAACTTCACACACCATCAGGCTTCCAAGCAGCTCTCAAGGAAACTCAGTTTTCACACTCTATGCTTAGTGCCCTTTGAGTGCATTATCTAGGAATGAACCAGGTAGAGCATCCCACACAAACGAATGCTCCACATGCGGGTTTCACATGCCACCAACTCCACATTCACAGGCAACTTCAGCGCCACAGCCGTTTTCAGATAGCCCTCAATGCAAAGGCTCTAGACGCAAATATTGGTGTGAGAGCTAATTCAATCAAGGAAACACTGCATGTTGGTGAAGGGCATATTGAAGAAGGATCAGCCGAGTGTTGGTATCTTGTG